>NW_026948187.1:2055278-2313818 GCF_963921235.1 Mobula hypostoma | reverse complement strand
CGAGCGCCAGCTCTGTGTCCGTGTCCAAGTCCGAGCCCCGGCTTCGTATCAGAATCCCAGTCCAAGTCCAGGCTCCGTGTCCAAGTCCAAGTTCCAGGTCCAGGCATCGTGTCAAGGTTCCTCCTGTTTGTTGTTCAACGATCACGTTCGCGTAAGCATCCAATCTGATCTCCGTGTCGGTGTCCTGCACTTGGGTCCGCTTCCAGTCACCAGACCTGCATCTCAGTTCCAGCTAGCAGTGCGTCTTCATAGAGCTGTCATTCCGTTATCTGATAGTGTGTCTTAAGTCAATTATTTTACCAAACTCCAAATTGACTGACTCCACGTTTTCAGTAAAAACGGGACATGCTTGCTACTTTCTAAACTAAAACCATTGGGTAACGTGTCGCAAACAACTTTGCATTATGCATTTAGTTGATTGTAGGATTTGAGCCGGAGAAGGTAGGGTCATTTTGTTACACAACATACAAATTGCCTAATTAGGTGTTGCCCTTCCCAACCGAGGCACTGAAGTCGCCTTCTGCCGAACACAATCCTCCTCTATCGAAACGTCACTCTGGGTATCTGCCCGCTCTAGATTTTTTAATATCGACTTCCAAACGAGACATCAAGCGGCTACAGTAGCATGCCTCATTCCTCCTCCAATCGTACCTACTCTGAACTCTGTTCTCTCTGCGCCAATCCGAACCTTACCATCAAACTAGCAGACAAAGGATGTGCTGTTGTCGAGTTTTGGACTGAATTTGTGGAGACCAACACCTTCTTATCCCTAACGTCGAAAAATTATCTCCGTCACCATTAATTGCTTCAGCTTTAATTTTAAGTGGCGTTTCATTTCAAAATGTTCAGTAGAATGCGTGAAGTAATAAACCGTTTGATTGTTCCTGATCTGAAACCCTTGTTTCGTCGGATTCAGTAAATTAGAGAGCGTGTTTGAAAACAGTCAAAGCCCTAGTAGGCTTAGAGTGTCGCCCTGCAAAAGGCGTTAGTGTCATTTGAAATGCATGAGGAACCTGCCTCACCGTCTCTGGTGTGGACGATCTTGCCGGGGTCATTCCTGATCGTGACTCTACATGAGAGCACAGCTCTGCAGTAGGAATTGTTGCACAAGAGAGAGTTTACCTGAGGTCAGTCGCAGGACCTGATGCCTCTGGTTTTGACCTGTGGGTTGCCAGTTCTATCCCAGACTCACCCTACCCCGATAACACACACTGAGTTGGATAATGTGGACAAAAGAATAGCTGCAGCTCCGTGTAACCGCGGAAATGCGATGGTGATCAAACTAGGACTCTAATCAGACAGATGCCTTCCGTCGTTTGCATATGTGTTTCAGGTTCATTTGGAGAACAAGGAGAGTTGTCTCAGGTACTGCAGTCCCTGTAGGGATAGTAGCTGGCGGGTTCAGATGCTGCCTGGATCCACTCAATGTTTGTCATATCGAATCGTTGTTCTAGTTAATTAATGAACTTCGGTTTGCACAAGATGATGCAACACTTGCGGTTTGTGTATTTAAAACCACGAGTTGTTTTTCTTTCCTGCATTGGCTCTTCTGCATGGCAGTAGCCTGCGTCATCTGTCCATATATAGAGGCGCTAGACAAGCACACACTCAGTACAACAAGTCAACACTCAGGTAAGCCCGTAGCACTTAGCGTCTCAGCCGTGGATGCTATAGTCACCGGATGATAGAGACAAGGAATTGTGCTGTACGCACCGTCCTCGCTCTCTCCCTCCTCCCCCCCCGCCCCATCTCTCTCTACCCCACTCTCGTGCTCTCTCTCTCTCTCTCTCTCTCTTACTCACACCGTCTCCTACCTCTCTATCTCTGTTACGGTTCTTCTTACCCTCTCCCACTTTCTCCAGTATTCATCTTACAATTTCATCTCTCTTTCTCTCTGTCTGACTGTCTCCCACCATTCTTCCCTCCGTCTCTGTCAGCATTGTGCAATATCCCACACCAGCCCTCCTTTTCTACTAGAATATATCTATCCACCTCGATCTCTACCCTCCCATATCGTCTTTATCCCATCCAAAGAAACATAGAAACATAGAAAACCTACAGCACAATACAAGCCGTTCGGCCCACAAAGCTGTGCCGAATATGACCCTTACAAATTACGAGGCTTACCAACAGCCCTCTATTTTTCTAAGCTCCATGTACCTATCCAAAAGTCTCTTAAAAGACCCTCTCGTATCCGTGTCCACCAGCGTTGCCGGCAGCCTATTTCACGCGCTCACCACTCTGAGGGAAAAAAAAAAAACTTACCCCTGACATTTCCTCTGTACCCACTCCCTGGCACCTTAAACCTGTGTCCGCTTGCCGCAACCATTTCAGCCCTTGGAAAAAAGCCTCTTTCTATCCACATGATCAAAGCTTCTCATCATCTTATACACCTTTATCAGGTCACCCCTTATCCTCCGTCGGTCCAAGGAGAAAGGCCAAGTTCACTCAACCTATTCTCATAAGGCATGCTCTCCAATCCAGGCAACCTCCTTGTAAATCTCCTCTGCACCCGTTCTATGGCTTCCATATCCTTCTTGTAGTGAGACGAACAGAAATGAGCAAAGTACTCCAAGTGGGGTCTAACAAGAGTCCTATATAGCTGCACCATTGCCTCTCGGCTCCTAAGTTAAATTCCATGATTAATGAAGGCCAATACACCGTACACCAATTTTAACCACAGAGCAAACCTGCGCAGATGCTTTGAGCGTCTTATGGACTCGGACCCCAAAATCTCTCTGATCCTCCGCGCTGCCAAGAGTCTTACCATTAATACTCTATTCTGCCATCAAATTTGACCTACCAAAATGAACCACTTCATACTTATCTTGGTTGAACTCCATTTGCCACTTCTCCGCCCAGTTTTGCATCCTAACAATGTCCCGCTGTAACCTCTGACAGCCTTCCACACTATCCACAGCACCTCCAACCTTTTTCTCATCAGCAAACTTGCTAATCCATCCCTCCACTTCCTCAGACAAGTCATTTATAAAGACCACAGGGACTAAGGGTCCCAGAACAGATCCCTGAGGCACTCGACTGGTGTCCGACCTCCATGAAGAATATGACCCCTGTACAACCACTCTTTGCCTTCTGTGGACAAGCCAGTTCTCGATCCACAAAGCAACATCCCCTTAGGATTCCATGCCTCCTTACTTTCTCAATGAGCCTTGCATGGGGTACCTTATCAAATGCCTTGCTGAAATCCATTTACACTGCATCTGCTGCTCTTGCTTCCTCAATGTATTTAATCATATCCTCAAAAAAAAAATCAATCAGACTCGTAAGGCACGGCGTGCCCTTGACAAAGACATGCTGACTATTCCTAATCATATTATACCTGTCCAAATGATAATAAATCCTACCTCACAGGATTTTCTTCATCGACTTACCAACCACTGACGTCAGACTCACTGGTCTATAATTTCATGGGCTATTTCTACTCCCTTTCTTGAATAAGGGAACAACATCTGTGCCAACCCTCCAATCCTCCGGAATCTCTCCCGTCCCTATTGATGATGCAAAGATAATCGCCAGACGTTCAGCAATCTCCTCCCTCGCCTCCCACAGCAGCCTGGGTTATATCTCATAGGTCCCGGCGACGTATCGAACTTGATGCTTACCAAAAGCTCCAGCACATCCTCTTTCTCAATATCTAGATGCTCAAACTTTTCAGTCTGCTGCAAGGCATAACTACGATCACCAAGATCCTTTTCCATAGTCAATACTGAAGTACAGTATTCAGTAAGTACCTCTGCTATTTCCTCCCGGTTCCATACACACTTTCCCACTGTCACACTTTATACGTCCTATTATTTCACGTCTTATCCGCTTCCTATTCACATACTTGCAGAATGCCTTCGTGTTCCCCTTAATCCTGCCTGCCAACGCATTTTTATGGCCTTCTGGCTCTCCTGATTTCCCTTTTAAGTTCCTTCCTATTGGCCTTATAATCTTCTAGATCTCTAACATTACCCAGCTCTCTGAACCTTTTGTAAGCTTTTCTTTTCTTCTTGAATAGATTTATTACACCCTTTGTACAACACGGTTCCTGTACCCTACCATAACTTCCTTGTCTCAGTGGAACGTACCAGTGCAGAACTCCACACAAATATCCCCTGAACATTTGGCACATTCCTTCCGTACTTTTCCTTGAGAACAGCTGTTTCCAATTTAAGCTTTCAATTTCCTGCCTCATAATTCCCCTTCCTCCAATTAAACGCTTTTCTAACCTGTCTGTTCCTATCTCTCTCCAATGCTATTGTAAAGGACATAGAATTATGATCACTATCTCTCCAAAATGCTTCTCCCACTGAGAGATCTGACACCTGACCAGGTTCATTTCCCAATACTAAATCAAGTACAGCCTCTCCTCTTGTAGACATATTCACATATTGAGACAAGAAAATTTCCCGAAAGCACGTAACAAACTGCCCACCCCATCTCAACACCTTGCTCTAGGGAGATGCCAATGGATATTTGGGAAATTAAAATCTCCCATCACGACAACTCTGTTATTATTAGACACTTCCTGGACCTGTTTCCCTATCTGCTCCTCGATATCCCTGTTATTATTGGGCGGCCTATAAAAAACACACAGTAAATTTAGTGACCCCTTCCTTTTGCTAACATCCACCCACAGAGAGTCACTCCATGGCGTCTACTTTTTCTGCAGCCGTGACACCAACTCAGATCAACAGTGCCACGCCCCTACCTTTTTTTGCCTCCCTCCCTGTCCTTTGTGAAACATCTAACACACGGCACTTGAAGTAACCATTCCTGTACCTGAGTCATCCAAGTCTCTGTCATGGCCACCGCATCATATCTCCAAGTACTAATCCACGCTCTAAGCTCATCGGCTTTGTTCACTACACTACTTCTGTTAACATAGACACATCTCAAACCTTCGGTCTGAGCGCGTCCCTCCTCTATCACCTGCCTATCCTCCCTCTCGGACTGTCGACAAGTTTTCTCTATTTGTGAGCCAACCTCCTCTTCCCCCAATCTCTTCAGTTCGGTTCCCATCTCTCAGAAATTCTAGTTTAAACTCTCCCCAGTAACCTTAGCAAACATTCCCGCCAAATTTTTGAACCCATGCGATGCAAGCGTAAGCCGTCCTTTTTGTACAAGTCACACCTGCCCCAGAAGATGTCCCAATGATCCAGAAATCTGAATCCCTGCCTCCTGCTGCAATCCCTCAGCCACGCACTTATCCTCCACCTCATTCTATTCCCATACTCACTGTCGCGTGGCACAGGCAGTAATCCCGAGATTACTGCATTTGCTGTCCTGCTTCTCAACATCCTTCCTAACACCCTGTAGTCTGTTTCCAGGACCTGTTCCCTTCGCCTACCTATTTCATTGGTACCAGTATATACCACAACGTCTGGCTGTTCTTCCTCCCACTGCAGGATATCGTGGATGCGATCTGAAACATCCCCGATCCCGGCACCTGGGATGCAAACTACCACCCGAGTTTCTTACCTACATCCACAGAATCGCCTGTCTGACCCCCTAACTATAGAGTCCCCTATCACTACTGCGTTCCTCTTACTTTCCCGACCATTCTGAGCCACATGGCCGGACTCTGTGCCAGAGTCACGGCCACTGTCCCTTTCCCCAGCTACCTGTCCCCTCCAGCAGTACTCAAGCAGGACCAATTGTTGTCCAGGGGTACAGCTTCACAGGGGTACTCTCTGGTACCTGACTTTTCCCCTTCCCTCTCCTGACTGTGACCCACTTGTCAGTCTCCCGTGGCCACGGTGTGACCACCTGCCTACACTCTTTTCTGTCACCTCTTCGCTCTCACTAACAAGGCAAAGGTCATCGAGATGCATCTCCAGTTCCCTAACACGATCCCTGAAGAGCTTCAGCTCGACACAACCGGGTGCAGATGTGGCCGTCAGCTAAATTCTGCTGCGGTAATTCCAGTCACAATGCAATGCATTGAAATGTCTCTACCTGAGAGCTCCATATCATGCAACCACACTGCGTAACGACTTACGCAAATAAAACAATCCGTGTTTGTCACGGTCCGGTCCGTTAAATCCTCATTTTGATTTAATTCACTTTGCCCCGTTTTCTACCTGGCTCCTTGATTAAGGCACCTGATTTTCATATGGACCGGCAGCACAAAAACTCCGGCTTTCACCTACTCGGTGCTGGACCGTCACCCTAGCTAGTGCGGCAAAATACGTTCTGGGCCGCCGAGAATACTCGACCCTAAGTTGCCTGGGTGCCTGGGGGTACTTTGGGAATTCTGTCGTTTTAGAGTCCAGCTGAGTTTTGCCGGCCGATTGCCGCTACTTCGAGGCAAGATACGAGTTCTGCCGTTTTCCTGGCCAGCTGAGGATTGATGGCCGTTTGCAGCTAGCCCGAGCCCCTATCCAAGTCCGAGCCCCGGCTTCGTGTCCGTGTCCAAATCCAAAGAGAACCCCCGGCTCCATGTCTGTTTCAAAGTCCGAGCCCTGTCTACGCGTCCGTGTCCAGAGTCCGAGCCCATGCCCCGTGTTCGAGTCCTAGTCCAAGTCCAAGCTCCGTGTCCAGGTCAAATCTAGGCTGCGTGTCCAAGTCAAGTCCATGTTCCGGGTCCAAATAAAGTCGAGGCTCCGAGTCCCAGCCGAAGTCCAGAGTCCTGGCTACCAAATGAGAATAATTGCGCAACTACAACGACAATTACAAAACGCTAATATGTCGTTACGAAATGCATTATAATTTTGAGCTTGGATTAAATGACTGTCGCCATTGACAAGAAATGTCTACAATTGGTCAGAAAATAGTCTTGACTAAGAAAATTGAGTCTTTCTTGCCCAACATGAAGTGACCGCACCGGTTGGAGCGACATCAAATTCAGGATCTGGACTTCTTGCACATATTCCTTGTTGTGCCCTCCTGCCAAACCCCGGTCCACCAGCCCGGGTCATCGAAAATCTGGGCAATCCTGTTGAATCGCCTGGAGAATCCCATTGCCGTGGGGGGAGCAGGTTGGTACTATCACGGTTCGGTCTGCTGATTCCTCATTTCCGTTTAATTCCCTTTCCCCCGTGTTCTACCTGGTTCCATGATAAAGGTACCTGATTTTCATTCGAAGGTCAGCATAAAAACTTCGGCTTACATCTACTGGCGGCTGGACCGTCACCTTAGCCAGTATGGTAATGCACGCTTCGGTCCGCCGAGAATAGTCAACTCTAATTTGCCTTGTTGCTGGGACTGCTTTGGGAATTCTGTCGTTTTCGTGTCCAGCTGAGTTTTGCCGGCCGGTCGCCGCTACTCCGAGGCAAGATAAGAATTCTGTCGTTTTCGTGGCCAGCTGAGAATTGCTGGCCGTTTGACGCTCGTCCGAGCCCGCGTCTAAGTCCGAGCGCCAGCTCCGTGTCCGTGTCCAAGTCCGAGCCCCAGCTTCGTGTCAGAATCCCAGACAAGTCCAGGCTCCGTGTCCAAGTCCAAGTTCCGGGTCCAGGCATCGTGTCAAGGTTCCTCCTGTTTGTTGTACAACGATCATGTTCGCGTAAGCATCCAATCTGATCTCCGTGTCGGTGTCCTGCACTTGGGTCCGCTTCCAGTCACCAGACCTGCATCTCAGTTCCAGCTAGCAGTGCGTCTTCATAGAGCTGTCATTCCGTTATTTGATAGTGTGTCTTAAGTCAATTATTTTACCAAACTCCAAATTGACTGACTCCACGTTTTCAGTAAAAACGGGACATGCTTGCTACTTTCTAAACTAAAACCATTGGGTAACGTATCGCAAACAACTTTGCATTATGCGTTTAGTTGATTGTAGGATTTGAGCCGGAGAAGGTAGGGTCATTTTGTTACACAACATACAAATTGCCTAATTAGGTGTTGCCCTTCCCAACCGAGGCACTGAAGTCGCCTTCTGCCGAACACAATCCTCCTCTATCGAAACGTCACTCTGGGTATCTGCCCGCTCTAGATTTTTTAATATCGACTTCCAAACGAGACATCAAGCGGCTACAGTAGCATGCCTCATTCCTCCTCCAATCGTACCTACTCTGAACTCTGTTCTCTCTGCGCCAATCCGAACCTTACCATCAAACTAGCAGACAAAGGATGTGCTGTTGTCGAGTTTTGGACTGAATTTGTGGAGACCAACACCTTCTTATCCCTAACGTCGAAAAATTATCTCCGCCACCATTAATTGCTTCAGCTTTAATGGTAAGTGGCGTTTCATTTCAAAATGTTCAGTAGAATGCGTGAAGTAATAAACCGTTTGATTGTTCCTGATCTGAAACCCTTGTTTCGTCGGATTCAGTAAATTAGAGAGCGTGTTTGAAAACAGTCAAAGCCCTAGTAGGCTTAGAGTGTCGCCCTGCAAAAGGCGTTAGTGTCATTTGAAATGCATGAGGAACCTGCCTCACCGTCTCTGGTGTGGACGATCTTGCCGGGGTCATTCCTGATCGTGACTCTACATGAGAGCACAGCTCTGCAGTAGGAATTGTTGCACAGAGAGAGTTTACCTGAGGTCAGTCGCAGGACCTGATGCCTCTGGTTTTGACCTGTGGGTTGACTGTTCTATCCCAGACTCACCCTACCCCGATAACACACACTGAGTTGGATAATGTGGACAAAAGAATAGCTGCAGCTCCGTGTAACCGCGGAAATGCGATGGTGATCAAACTAAGACTCTAATGAGACAGATGCCTTCCGTCGTTTGCATATGTGGTTCAGGTTCATTTGGAGAACGGAGAGTTGTCTCAGGTACTGCAGTCCCTGTAGGGATAGTAGCTGGCGGGTTCAGATGCTGCCTGGATCCACTCAATGTTTGTCATTTCGAATCGTTGTTCTAGTTAATTAATGAACTTCGGTTTGCACAAGATGATGCAACACTTGCGGTTTGTGTATTTAAAACCACGAGTTGTTTTTCTTTCCTGCATTGGCTCTTCTGCATGGCAGTAGCCTGTGTCATCTGTCCGTATATAGAGGCGCTGGACAAGCACACACTCAGTACAACAAGTCAACACTCAGGTAAGCTGTAGCACTTAGCGTCTCAGCCGTGGATCTATAGTCACCGGATGATAGAGACAAGGAATTGTGCTGTACGCACCGTCCTCGCTCTCTCCCTCCTCCCCCCCCCCCCGCCCCATCTCTCTCTACCCCACTCTCGTCTCTCGTGCTCTCTCTCTCTCTCTCTCTCTGTCTCTCTCTCTCTCTCTCTCTCTCTTACTCACACCGTCTCCCACCTCTCTATCTCTGTTACGGTTCTTTTCTCTCCCACTTTCTCCAGTATCCATCTTACAATTTCATCTCTCTTTCTCTCTGTCTGACTGTCTCCACCATTCTTCCCTCCGTCTCTGTCAGCGTTGTGCAATATCCCACACCAGCCCTCCTTTTCTACTAGAATATATCTATCCACCTCGATCTCTACCCTCCCATATCGTCTTTATCCCATCCAAAGAAACATAGAAACATAGAAAACCTACAGCACAATACAAGCCGTTCGGCCCACAAAGCTGTGCCGAATATGACCCTTACAAATTACGAGGCTTACCAACAGCCCTCTATTTTTCTAAGCTCCATGTACCTATCCAAAAGTCTCTTAAAAGACCCTCTCGTATCCGTGTCCACCAGCGTTGCCGGCAGCCTATTTCACACGCTCACCACTCTGAGGGAAAAAAAAACTTACCCCTGACATCTCCTCTGTACCCACTCCCTAGCACCTTAAACCTGTGTCCGCTTGCCGCAAACATTTCAGCCCTTGGGAAAAAAGCCTCTTTCTATCCACATGATCAAAGCTTCTCATCATCTTATACACCTTTATCAGGTCACCCCTCATCCTCCGTCGCTCCAAGGAGAAAGGCAGAGTTCACTCAACCTATTCTCATAAGGCATGCTCTCCAATCCAGGCAACCTCCTTTGTAAATCTCCTCTGCACCCGTTCTATGGCTTCCACATCCGTGTACAACCACGCAGCAGGCCAAGCAGCATCTATAGGAAGATGTGCAGTCGACGTTTCAGGCCGTGACCCTTCGTTGCGTTTTTATGCTGACCTTCGAATGCAAATCATGTACCTTTATCGTGGAAACAGGTGGAACACGGGGGATAGGGAATTAAACGGAAATGAGGAATCAGCAGACCGAACCGTGATAGTACCACCCTGCTCCGCCCACGTCAATGGGATTCTCCAGGCGACTCAACAGGCTTGCCCAGATTTTCGACGACCCGGGTTGGTGGACCGGGGTTTGGCAGGCGGGCACAACAAGGAATATGTGTAAGAAGTCCAGATCCTGAATTTGATGTCGCCCCAACCGGTGCGGTCACTTCATGTTGGGCAAGAAAGACTCAATTTTCTTACTCAAGACTATTTTCTGACCAATTGTAGAAATGTCTTGTCAATGGCGACAGTCATTTAATGCAAGCTCGAAATTATAATACATTTCGTAACGACATATTAGCGTTTTGTAATTGTCGTTGTAGTTGCGCAATTATTCTCATTTGGTAGCCAGGACTCTGGACTTCGGCTGGGACACGGAGCCTCGACTTTATTTGCACCCGGAACATGGACTTGACTTGGACACGGAGCCTAGATTTGACCTGGACACGGAGCTTGGACTTGGACTAGGACTCGAACACGGGGCATGGGCTCGGACTTGGACATGGACGCGTAGACAGGGCTCGGACTTTGAAACAGACATGGAACCGCGGCTTGGATTTGGACACGGACACGAAGCCGGGGCTCGGACTTGGACAGGGGCTCGGACTAGCTGCAAACGGCCATCAATCCTCAGCTGGCCAGGAAAACGGCAGAACTCGTATCTTGCCTCGAAGTAGCGGCAATCGGCCGGCAAAACTCAGCTGGACTCTAAAACGACAGAATTCCCAAAGTACCCCCAGGCACCCAGGCAGCTTAGGGTCGAGTTCACTCAACCTATTCTCATAAGGCATGCTCTCCAATCCAGGCAACCTCCTTGTAAATCTCCTCTGCACCCGTTCTATGGCTTCCATATCCTTCTTGTAGTGAGACGAACAGAAATGAGCAAAGTACTCCAAGTGGGGTCTGACAAGAGTCCTATATAGCTGCAACATTGCCTCTCGGCTCCTAAGTTAAATTCCATGATTAATGAAGGCCAATACACCGTACACCATTTTTAAGCACAGAGCCAACCTGCGCAGCTGCTTTGAGCGTCCAATGGACTCGGACCCCAAAATCTCTCTGATCCTCCGCGCTGCCAAGAGTCTTACCATTAATACTCTATTCTGCCATCATATTTGACCTACCAAAATGAACCACTTCATACTTATCTTGGTTGAACTCCATTTGCCACTTCTCCGCCCAGTTTTGCATCCTAACAATGTCCCGCTGTAACCTCTGACAGCCTTCCACACGACCCACAGCACCTCCAACCTTTTTGTCATCAGCAAACTTACAAATCCATTCCTGCACTTCCTCAGACAGGTCATTTATAAAGACCACAGGGACTAAGGGTCCCAGAACAGATCCCTGAGGCACACGACTGGTGTCCGACCCCCATGAAGAATATGACCCGTGTACAACCACTCTTTGCCTTCTGTGGACAAGCCAGTACTCGATCCACAAAGCAATATCCCCTTTGATTCTATGCCTCCTTACTTTCTCAATGAGCCTTGCATGGGGTACCTTATCAAATGCCTTGCTGAAATCCATTTACACTACATCTGCTGCTCTTGCTTCCTCAATGTATTTAATCATATCCTCAAAAAAAATCAATCAGACTCCTAAGGCACGACGTGCGCTTGACAAAGACATGCTGACTATTCCTAATCATATTATACCTGTCCAAATGATAATAAATCCTACCAGGATTTTCTTCATCGACTTACCAACCACTGACGTAAGACTCACTGGTCTATAATTTCCTGGGCTATTTCTACTCCCTTTCTTGAATAAGGGAACAACATCTGCAACCCTACAATCCTCCGGAATCTCTCCCTCCCTATTGATGATGCAAAGATAATCGCCAGAGGATCAGCAATCTCCTCCCTCGCCTCCCACAGCACCCTGGGTTATATCTCATAGGTCCCGGCGACGTATCGAACTTGATGCTTACCAAAAACTCCAGCACATCCTCTTTCTCAATAACTACATGCTCAAACTTTTCAGTCTGCTGCAAGGCATAACTACGATCACCAAGATCCTTTTCCATAGTCAATACTGAAGTACAGTATTCAGTAAGTACCTCTGCTATTTCCTCCGGTTCCATACACACTTTCCCACTGTCACACTTTATACGTCCTATTATTTCACGACTTATCCGCTTCCAATTCACATACTTGCAGAATGCCTTCGTGTTCCCCTTAATCCTGCCTGCCAACGCATTTTTATGGCCTTCTGGCTCTCCTGATTTCCTTCTTAAATTCTTTCCTATTGGCCTTATAATCTTCTAGATCTCTAACGTTACCCAGCTCTCTGAACTTTTTGTAAGCTTTTCTTTTCTTCCTGAATAGATTTATTACACCCTTTGTACAACACGGTTCCTGTACCCTAACATAACTTCCTTGTCTCATTGGAACGTACCAGTGCAGAACTCCACACAATTATCCCCTGAACATTTGCCGCATTCCTTCTGTACTTTTCCCTGAGAACAGCTGTTTCCAAGTTAAGCTTCCAATTTCCTGCCTCATAATTCCCCTTCCTCCAATTAAACGCTTTTCTAACCTGTCTGTTCCTATCTCTCTCCAATGCTATTGTAAAGGACATAGAATTATGATCACTATCTCCAAAATGTTCTCCCACTGAGAGATCTGACACCTGACCAGGTTAATTTCCCAATACCAAATCAAGTACAGCCTCTCCTCTTGTAGACATATTCACATATTGAGACAAGAAAATTTCCTGAAAGCACGTAACAAACTCCACCCCATCTCAACACCTTGCTCTAGGGAGATGCCAATCGATATTTGGGAAATTAAAATCTCCCATCACGACACTCTGTTATTATTAGACATTTCCAGGATCTGTTTCCCTATCTGCTCCTGGATATCCCTGTTATTATTGGGCGGCCTATAAAAAACACACAGTAAATTTATTGACCCCTTCCTTTTGCTAACATCCACCCACAGAGAGTCACTCCATGGCGTCTACCTTTTCTGCAGCCGTGACACCATCTCAGATCAACAATGCCACGCCCCTACCTTTTTTTTTTTTTGCCTTCCTCCCTGTCCTTTCTGAAACATCTAACACACGGCACTTGAAGTAACCATTCCTGTACCTGAGCCATCCAAGTCTCTGTCATGGCCACCGCATTATATTTCCAAGTACTAATCCACGCTCTAAGCTCATCCGCTTTGTTCACTACACTACTTCTGTTAACATAGACACATCTCAAACCTTCGGTCTGAGCGCGTCCCTCCTCTATCACCTGCCTATCCTCCCTCGCGGGCTGTCGACAAGCTTTCTCTATTTGTGAGCCAACCTCCTCTGCCCCAATCTCCTCAGTTCGGTTCCCATCTCTCAGAAATTCTAGTTTAAACTCTCCCCAGGAACCTTAACAAACCTTCCCACAAAGTTTCTGAACCCATGCGATTCAAGCGTAAGCCGTCCTTTTTGTACAAGTCACACCTGCCCCAGAAGATGTCCCAATGATCCCGAAATCTGAATCCCTGCCTCCTGCTGCAAACCCTCAGCCACGTACGTATCCTCCACCTCATTCTATTCCCATACTCACTGTCGCGTGGCACAGGCAGTAATCCCGAGATTACTGCATTTCCTGTCCTGCTTCTCAACATCCTTCCTAACACCCTGTAGTCTGTTTTCAGGACCTGTTCCCTTCTCCTACCTATTTCATTGGCACCAATATATACCACAACATCTGGCTGTTCTTCTTCCCACTGCAGGATATCGTGGATGCGATCTGAAACATCCCCGATCCTGGCACCTGGGATGCAAACTGCCACTCGAGTTTCTTACCTACCTCCACAGAATCGCCTGTCTGACCCCCTAACTATAGAGTTCCCTATCACTACTGCCTTCCTCTTACTTTCCCGACCATTCTGAGCCACAGGGCCGGACTCTGTGCCAGAGTCACGGCCACTGTCCCTTTCCCCAGGTACCTGTCCCCCCCTGCAGTACTCAAGCAGGACCAATTGTTGTCCAGGGGTACAGCCACAGGGGTACTCTCTGGTACCTGACTTTTCACCTTCCCTTTCCTGACTGTGACCCACTTGTCAGTCTCCCGTGGCCACGGTGTGACCACCTGCCTACACTCCTTTCTGTCACCTCTTCGCCCTCACTGACAAGGCAAAGGTCATCGAGATGCATCTCCAGTTCCCTAACGCGATCCCTTAAGAGCTTCAGCTCGACACAGCCAGGTGCAGATGTGGCTGTCCGGGAGGGTGGGATACTCCAGGACTACCTCCATCTGACACCGAGCACAGAAAACTGGCCTCACACACATACTTCCTCCTTTCCATAAATATCGCAGGAGTAAACCTACCTCGCCTCGTCCCATTACGGCCTAAGCCCGTTGAGCCAAAGCCCTCTCACTCTGCTACCTCTCATTACTCTGCCCGCTCCGAACGCTGCCCGCTGTATATGGTGGTCTTCTTTCTGAATCTTTCCTGCTCTACTGGCTGACGTCACACGCCTGCGCAGTCTTGCCTCTCTTTTACCACGAGTAGTAAAAACTGACTTCGCTCTGGGAATCAGCCGTTCACTCGCAGCCTTCGTGCTCTGAAGAGACTCTGTTCCAGACAAATCAGCATGCAGGAGATGTTGGTGAGGTTAAACCAGGGGCTCGGTTAATAATCACACAAACGAGCAGTCGGTCTAAATGCATCTCTATCATGTGCGCAGTCTATGAGAAGGGGGAAATCACGGTCAGTGGTGATCAGTCACAGCGACGTCAGCCATGAACTGAAGTCCTATTACCAAGTTTTCTGACCACTCTCGCCAGAGTGAAGGTATGAGCGAAGGGCAGGGCGTGTGATGATGAAAGGGGATACGGAACGGCTGAGTGAGTGATGGGGGGCTGGGGAGGTTGGTGGTGATGAATTAAATAGCTTGGAAGGTGAAAGAGACAGAAGACCAAATAAGACAGAAAAAATGGGGAGGAGCACCATAGGGAGGCGACGGGCGGTCGAGGAGATATGGTGAGAGAGGGAACAGGAGATGGGACATAGAAAGGGTGGGGGGTTGGCGGGTTGGAGGGCATTACTGGAAGTTTGAAAAATCGATTGTTCAGTTCATCAGTTTGGAGGCCACCCAAACGGAATATAACTCGCTGTTCCTCCGGCCTAAGTATGCCCTCATCACGACAGAGGTGGAGGCTATGGGTGGACATACCGCAATGGGATTACGAAGTGAAATTCAAATGGATGACCACTCGAGTGAAAAGCCTCATCCTGAGAGCATATGCGGCGGTGACGGAGGAACTGAGAGAAGGCGATGGCGTTTTTACATGTTGCAGGGTTGAACAAGGCATAGTTCCTCTCGCCCATCGCCACCTCCCCCCCACCCCCCCCACGCCTACGCGATTCTTTCGTCCATTTGTCCCTCCCCACTGATCTCCCTCCTGGCACTTATCTTTGTAAGCGGAACAAGTACTACTCCTGCCCCTACACCTCCCTCACTAACATCGAGAGCTCTAAACAGACTTTTCATATGAGGCGACACTTCACCTGTGAGTCTGTTGAGATCAGCTATTGTTTTCGGTACTCCCGGTGTGGCCTCCTGTATGTGGACAAGACTCGACGTAGATTGGGAGACAGCGTCGCCAAGCATCTACGTTCCGTCCACCAGAACAAGCGGAATCGCCCACTGGCCACCGACCTTTATTCCAATTCACATTCCTATTCCGATATGTCCATTCATGGCCACCTCCGTTGTCGTGATGAGGTCACGCTTAGGTTGGAGGAACAACACCTAATATTGTGTTTGAATAGGTGCAACCTGACGGCACGAAAATCGATGTCTCAATCTTCCTGTAATGTCCCCACGCCCTTTTTTTTTGTTTCTTCCATGGCCGTCTGTCTCTTTGACCAAATAATTTCCCATCTATTTATTTCATCACTCCCCCTGCAGGCTTCACCAATCACCTGCTCTCTCTCTCTCTCTCTCTCTCTCTCTCTCTCTCTCTCTCTCTCCCTCTCACCCTCGCCACCCTTTCTCCCGCTCAATTTTTAATTATTTTCCAAAGATGCTGCCTGCTTTGTTGAGATCCTCCAGCATCTTGAGTGTGTTGCTCTGATTTGCTGCTTCTGCAGATATTTGCTTGTTTGAGAATTCGGAATTATATGTATTATCACTGGCATGCAGTGTTACGTGTTTTTGTGGCTGCAGGCTTCACCAATCACCTGCTCTCTCTCTCTCTCTCTCTCTTTCTCTCGCTCACCGCCCCCCCCCCCCCCCGCACCCCCGCCACCCCTGCCCAATTTTTTATTCTATTCCTCAGCCTTATTTTTCCCCAGTCCGGCCGAAGGGTTTCGGCCCCAAACGTCGACTGTATATTTTTCCCCCATATATCCTGCCTGCCGTGTTGAGTTCTTCCATATTTTGAGTGTGTTGCTCTGATTTCCGGCTTCTGCGGATTTTGCCTTGTTTGAGAATTCGGGATCATATTTATTTGCACTGACATTGCAGTGTGACGTGAACCAGTGTTTTTGAGACTGTAATACAGTGCAAAGACAGAAAATTCGC
Organism: Mobula hypostoma; assembly: GCF_963921235.1. Taxonomy (NCBI): domain Eukaryota; kingdom Metazoa; phylum Chordata; class Chondrichthyes; order Myliobatiformes; family Myliobatidae; genus Mobula; species Mobula hypostoma. The sequence goes on along the minus strand of NW_026948187.1, from coordinate 2,297,188 downwards.
AATACATGCATACTGTAAATAAAGCGAAATTGATTGATAGATAGATCGACAGATGGGTAGATCAATAGATCAATAGATAAATGGATAAGCAGATAGACAAGTACCACTGGGCAAAGTCTCAGCAGGATGGACTTAACCAGGATGTTTTCCCTGTCCCAGATGTTTTGGATCAGGGACCTGCTCTACCATCAGGGGATGACATTGGCAATCAATCTGAGAATGACGTGTATTATCGGTGACATATTTGGTGCAATTTCTTCCTCTGTACCAACAGCACAGCGTGAGACTGAAAAATTGTAAATTGCAATAAATAAATATTTAGAGCAGACAGCAGTTGTCGTGGGAGGAAGGGGAGAAAAATTAGATGAAGTACAGTTCATTAGAACTAATGAAGGAGAGAACCGTAAATTGGTCTGGGCAGCAGAGAAGGTGGGAAATCGCTTTAGAAAGGAAATATCTCTGTTCGGTTGACTGAACTGGATTATCTCATGTACGGGGTAGAGTGCAAAGCTTTTTGACACTCAGCATCAAACTCTTTCCTTCTGTCCGACCAGCCCTACCTTCAACCCGCTCTCACAACTTCCTTACCGTGTTCGTCCACTTCCACTCAAGCACTCTTCCTCTCCCGCCTATTCTCCCGCACTCCCTCCTTCCCCAACTCTCTGACAGGAAGTCTGCAGGCTTTCTCTCTTTTCCTGGCGTGGAGGAGGCTACCTGAGATGCTCTAACCGGTGGAGGGCACGGATAGTTCACACAGTGGGAACGTTATCCCATGTAGCAGCGGTTTCAACACCACACAATATAGATTTAAGAGGCGGGTGAGAGGCTCACCAGGATTATAAAGTGATCGGAATCAACTAATGCTAGCTCTGCCTGTGGCGAGCATGCTATCCAGAATGCGCTGCGGCGGGGTGCGATACTCTGGCACTCCAACCGCAGTATCGAGATGAACCAATTGAAATTGCCGCATTATAGCCAATGTTTCTCAATACAGTGATGTTGGGTACTAGAACTGGCGTGGCGGGCCGCTGGGCTGTTTGTTGTGTATCTTTGTGAATGGCCTTATCCCCGTGACAAATACTGGATAGTCACTGTTTCTGTTTCCCACAGGGTGACCATGCTGCCTGTGCTTCTGCTTGTCGCCTCGCTGGTCAGCGTGGAGGGCTTGAGAAAAGGGTAAGATGTGAACCAAATTCCTTTCCTTCCCAGTCCCACATCTGCCTCTCTATCCCGATTCCTTGTATCCCTGCCCAGTGCTGCCTCCGACCAGGCACTGCCTGCCTCGTCTCCATCCTTCCATCAGTTTTCCTGGACCAACCTCCCTCCCCGACCCTGCTTCCGTTCACAAACTCCGCCTCTCCAATCCACATCGCTTAAATCCTGATTCTCCCTGCTCTGGAAAACGGGGCAAGAACGACCACTGAGTACTCGGATTAAACATTTGTACCGAGCCACATCAGGAACGGTTGACACTCGGCAGCATATAATATGAGAGCTACGAACCGAGCTCCTTTAACAAAATACATTCGCGCACCCCTCTCCAGCGCGGCGTCCTTCTGCAATCCAGCCTCCCACCAGGTAATATCTCCCGTGTTTAGCGCACGGCTCTCTTAATGCCGCGTACCTTGTTACACTGTTGGGTTTGATCTGAAAGCCCTTCTCTTCTGACGGCACACATCAGAGAATCCACTGTTGTCTGGAATATGTGGGATGCTTGTTTCATTGTCTATTGAGCTTCTGATTCTGTTTTTTTTTTTGCTTCCAGTCGTTGCTTGGGATATGATGTCCTCTGTACCACTGCGGATTATCAGGTAATGTGGCCGATGACTATTACTTTTCCCTTCCTCCTTCCCCCGGCCGTCCCGACTCTCCCCAGAGAACCTCCCTGTTACAGATCGCTGTTCACTGTTGACACCTCAGCACCAGGGAGTCAGACGCAGCCGGAGAACTGCAGCCAGCTGACTACCCACCCTGGCCCCTCTTCCCCCAGGGAAGAAAGGGTGAAGGGTAAATTAAAGACTATAAGAAAGATGTGTCTTTTAGAGAGGGTACGGAGGAGCTTTACTCGGATGTTTACTGAATTAGTGGGCCTGTGCTCTGGTAAGAACTTGCGCACACTCGGAGTGCTTTCTTTGCAGCGGCGGTAGCTGAGGCGATGTCATTAAGGGTTTAAAAGTTTGAGAAGGAACGCTAGCATGTATTTTGCGTGAGAGGCGCTTATAGCAAATAAGTATGTAGGAGGCCGCCCGTTGCGGATGGTTTTGTCTGTTCGTGGAAGGACTTCAAAAACAACCTGTTGAGACTGCAAAACATCTACGTGCTTGTCAGAACAATAGGGACGGGTAACAAGTGTAGAGAAACTTGGTTTTCAAAACTTATTGAGCCCTTGATTAAGAAAAAGAAAAGATGGTACGTGACAGGTATAGCCAGGTAGGAACCAATGACGTGATTATGGAGTATGGGAATTGCAAGATAACACTTGAGAAAGGATTCAGGAGGGCCAAGCGTAGGCATAACTAGCAGACAAGGTGAATCGTGAGCGATTATACAGATATGTTAAGAGCAAAGGGATTGCCATTGGTCAAAATTGGCCCCCTGGAAGATTAGAATCCATGTGTGGAGCCAAAACAGAAGGGGGAGATATTAAGTACCTTGTTATGCTCAGGAAGATCCTCCACCCTGAGGGTGTGACCCTGCTGAGCCTCACATCATAGCGCTAAGCAGTATTGCACCTTAATTCTACTGTCTGAGTACTTTTATATTTGTATGGTGTAGCACTTACTATTTATTCGAGGTTATTTTGTAAATAATACTACTATTCTGCATTTCTGGTCCGAAGCTAATTGCATTTCATTGGCGTTGTATCTTTACTTGGCTCAATGACAATAACGTTAAATCTAATCTAATCTAATCTAATTTAAAGGTGTGTACACGGATTCTATGGAAATAAGGCCAAGCGGCGGAAACATCATGATTTTGCACAGAATACAGATGGAGAAGTATTTTCTAACCTGAGGCATATCGGAGCGGATAAATACCCAGGACCTAACAATGTGTTTCCTCAGACGCCACGGCCAGCCAGCTCCGATATTGCTAAGGCCAGAGCATAAACATTTAGAACATCCTTTGCAATTGGAGAGATACCAGAGGATGAGAGGATAGCCAACGTTATTCCGCTATTTTAAGGCTTTAAACATAAACCACGAAATTATAGGCCGGAATTTCTGACATCAGTTGAGGAAACGTCACTGGAAAAATATTCCAAGGGATCTGATGTAGAATAATTTGGATAGACGTTGACTAATTAAGTACCATCGGCATGGCCTCGTGACTGATAGGTTATTTCTAACCAATTTATAGAGTTTTTCGGGGAAGTTACCAGGAAAATGGATTAAGGCAAGGCATTGTGGGAGACGTTTAGTGGGAGAAACCAGACAGTGGCAGCAGGTGGTTGCCTCTCAGACGTGACAGGAGATGAGATGTTGTTTTGGAGATGTTTCAGACGTTGGTAAAGCCCAATTTAGAGTATTGTCTGCAGTTGCCGTCACTACATACAGGAAAGAAGTAAATAAGATCAAAAGAGTACAGTGAAAATCTACAAAGATATTGCTGCGTCCAGAGCAACTGCAGTAGCAGGAAATATTGAAAAAGTTTGGTCAGTATTTCTTAGAAGATAGAAGATTGAGAATGGTTTTGATAGATGTTTACAATATTACGAGTGGTGTACATTGGGTAAATGCACGCAGGCTTTTTCCACTGTGGTTGCCTGGGACTTCAACCAGTATCCTGGGATGAGTGCGGAAGTTGAAAAGTTTAAAAGGAACATGAGGGGAAACCTGTTCAGTCAGAGGATCCTGAGAGTGCGGAATGAGCTACCCGCAAAGTGAGTCATCCGAACTCGATTTGAACGTTGAAGAGAAATTTGGATCGTGACATGGATAATAGGGGTATGGAAGTCTTTGGTCTCGGTGTAGGTTGATTGGAGTAGCAGTATAAATGGTCATTGTATGGATTAGATGTGCTGAATGGCTTGTATTGTACTTTTCTATGTCTCCATGAGATTTTACGGACGAGGGTTTTCACCCCGAGTGCCCTGATTGTCTCGAGTGTGCGACCTGCGCTGTTAGACCATAAGGCCATAAATTATAAGAGCAGAAGTAGGCCATTCGTCCCATCGAGACTGCTCCGCAGTCAAACATGGACTGATCCAATTCTTTCAGTCATCTCCATTCCCCTGCCTTCATCCGAAACCCTCTGATGCGCTGGCTGATCAAAAAACAATCTATCTCTGCCTTAATTACACCCAATGACTTTGCCTCCACAGCCGCTCGTGGCAACAAATTCCACAGATTTACCACCCTCTGACTAAAGTAATTTCTCCGCATTTCAGTTCTAAAAGGTCGTCCTTCAATTCTGAAGTCGTGCCATATTGTCCTAGAAGCCTCTACCATGGGAAATAACTGTGCCATATCTACGCTGTTCAGGCATTTTAACATTCTAAATGTTTCTACAACATATCCCTGTATTCTTCTGAACTCCAGAGAATACAGCCCAAGAGCTGCTAGACCTTCCTCATACGGTAACCCTTTAATCCCTTTCATGTCGGTGGAGACAGATACAATAAAGATTTTTCCGAGGCGTTTAGATAGGGAAATGAAGGAAAATGTTTGGGCATGGACAATGTGAAGAGAGAGGGACTTTGTTTAGTTAGCCAGTGGATTACGAATTTAATTGACCCGGCACAGTACTGGAGGCCGAAGGGCCTGTTCCTCTACTTGTCTGTGTTCCTGTTCTATGTTCGATTTCTCAGAGCTACATTGTTACATGCAGTAGATCCGTCGTTTTCATTTGAGGATGCGCTGCGGCAGTTTGCAAGGATCGGCACGCTTCGGGTGCCAACATATCTTGCGCACAAATGACTAACCATGAATAATACGTCCTTGTAATATGGGAGGACACCGGGGTATCCGGAGGAAACACACGCGATCACGGGGAGAACTGAGAATTCTTTACAGCCGAGAATGATGATGTGGACGGTGGGGAATTGCAACCATTTGCGAGTGCTATAAAACTCTACATGGGTTGTTACAATACGTTACCACCTTGCCAGTTTACCTTCGGTCCACGAAGTAACTATTGATACATGTGCGGATTACCGAGTGTACCTGTTCAGAGGTACTTGTGCCACTTTAAGCCCTTACGCTGGTCAGTGCCATGACATTCTATCCGTTGCTATGCTCACATCGTTCTGCCTCGTCGTATGCGATCTTTGCTCCTCAATCCCGAAACGAACGTCACCGAACTCCTCTTACAACTCCGTACAGTGAGAACTCCATCCTCTCTCAACAGTTCCGCCGTTACGAAGAATCGGTCTGGGTTGGAATACTCTCCATCGACGGCCACGGTATTAGAAGTGACATCGCACCGCTGTACCGCTATTTCGGAGATGAAAACTTGGAAGGTAGGAGAACGCCAAGTCTGATGACATCAGAAACAATCTGTCGACTGTTAAGTGGGGTAGGCAGTTTCAGACACATATGCATTTGATAAGTCGGAGGCTTTGAAAATCGTCCTTTTGAGAGTGCAATGCTTGTATGTTAAAGGTGAAGATGACAAGTGTAGAAACCCGTGGTTATCTAGAGATGTAGAGGCGCTGGGTAAGAAAAAACTAGAGATGTATATCACGTATAAGCAGATAGGAACAACATATGTATTTATGGAGTAACCTTAATGCAATGGAACACTTAAAAAAAAAGGATCAGGAAAGCCAATGGAAGGCATGAGTTTTAAACAACAGACAAGTAAATGGCAATGATTGTGGATACTATACATATGTTAAGAATAAAAGCATTGGAAAGGACAAAAGATTAGCCCTCTGGAAAAACTGAATGGTATTCCATGTGTGGAGTCAAAAGAAGCGGGGAGATCATAAATGATTTTTCTTTTTCATCTGTATTTAGTCAGTAGACGGCGACAGAGTCTATAGCACAGAGGCAAAGCGGCAACAGCTTCACAGAGCAGGACGTGTCTGTTGCCCTGTCGCAACTTAGAAATGCAAGTGAAAACATTACCGTTGTGTTAGAAGCGATAGTCAGCAGTAGGTGATGTATCAGAGGACTGAAGTACAGGTAATGTTATTGCTGTAATCATAAAGCAGGAAACTATAGGGCGGTCAGCCTGGTATTAATAGTGGTAAAATTAGTTAAAGGTATTCTAATCAAATGGATACATAAGTATTTGTTTTGATATGGATTAATAGTAATCATCTTAGTTTCCTGCCTATAAGTTATCAAGGCCGTTACCAATAAAGTTGATGAAAGCACGACTATGGACATTGTATACATGGATTTCAGTACTCCATTTGAGAAGGTACCACGTGGGAGTTCGGTCAAGAAATTTCCATGCATTCAAAATTAGGTAGTAAATTGAATTAGACACTGGCTTTGCGGAGAATCCAGAAAGTGGTAGTATATAGTCGCCTCTCTGGCTGGAGGCTTGTCAATAGCAGAGAGCCGCAGGGACTGATGCTGTGCCCGCTATTCTCTGCCATCTCTCTCACTGGTCTGAATGGTAATGTGATTAACTCGATTAGTTAAATTTAGGGACCACACCAAGATCGGGAATGTAGTAGACAGTGAGGAATGCTGTCATGGCTTGCAGCGGGATTTGGGCGAGTTGGAAAGTTGTGCTTAAAACGACAGATGGAATTTAGTGCGAGGTTTTTCACTTCGGTCAGACCAACCACGTTAGGTCTTAAACAATGAAAGACAAGGTACTTAGGAGTGCGACAGAATAAAGGGATCTGGGAATACAGGTCCATAATTGATTGAAAGTAGCGTCACAGGTTGAACAGGTCGTAATGAAAATTTTCGTACATTAGTTTTAATATATAGAAGTATTGATTAAAGGAGATAGGAAGTTGTGTATAAGTTGAGATATCAACAACTTTGAAAGAGGACAGATTACATTTTAAAGGGAATTCCCGGGTATTGAGGACCTTAGCTATAAGGGAATATTGAATGGTTAGGACTTTAATCCCTGGAATACAGAATATTTAGAGGAAATTTCATAGAAGTTTAAAAATTATGATGGGTATAGATAGGTTGAACCATTCAGGCGTTTTCCACTGAGGCTAGGTGGGAATACAAGCAGAGGTTAAGGGTGAAACGTGAAAAGTTTGAGGGGATCCGTCTTTACTCAAAGGTTATGGCAATATTTAATGACCTGGCAGCTGAAGTGGTGCATGCGAGCTCGTCTTCAAAGTTTAAGCGAAGTTTGGATACTTACATAGATGGGAGGGGTATGATGGTTTAGGGTCACGGTGCTGATCGATGGAAGCAGGCAATTCAACTCGTTCAGCACGGAGAAAATGGGCCGAATGGCTTGCTTCTGTGTTGTTCTCTTCTATGTTTCGAGGTCTCCATAACTCGGAATGAACTGGATGAGGCTGTGTAAGTTAGGATATAGATACTGCATCACTAAGGTTCTACATAACCAAGGAGAAACTATAGAAGAGAAGGATTTTTAAAATTCTATTATATTACCGTCTGGACCAGGTGCTTAACCTGAATTCATTGAAGAAATAACATTTTTATTTAATCTACCGTAATAGGTACATCTAGTTTTAAACGTCCATTAGATGGTAATTTTGGAATATTCAATGCCTTTAAAACTAGTGCAGTAAATTGAAGTTAAGAGGAAATTCTGATTTTTATAAAGAGGTATAAAATTCTTGAAAGTATTTGTTTATCTCATCATGATCAACCGTCAGGGTACCGTCATTTTTACGAATCGTAACAATCTGGCGTTTAACCAAAGCCGATTTCAGTTGATTACCCAATAGTTTCCCAGTTTTAACACCATGTATGTAGAATTGACTCCGAGTTTTAATTAATAGTGTTACGTACCCCGTAACTGGGTTGCCAAACCAGCGGAAATGCATCACTCAGTTGGAGTCTGGAGTACTAGAACTAAGAAAGTTTTATTAAAGAAACAAGCAACACAGTAATCGAAAGGATAATAAATGCAACAGTTCAGCTATGATAAACATACATGTGCACAGAATTAAGATAACAGCATCAATCAAGCTCTATCGTTGTCTCGGGGTAAATGACCAAATTTCAAAGTGACTCAAAGTTCAGTCCAGTTTAGTAGTTCAGTTCGCAGTAATCGTTGCCATGGCGATGGACAACGTGGGGGGAGGGAGAGAGAGAGAGAACAGGAACAACTGATCATTCAGACACGGCTTCACTCACAGACCGGCGATATGGCTCACAAGCAGCTTTTGGGCAGGTCCTTGGTGATGTCACCTGAGGTCACCGACTGTGACCCCTCCTCCAGATGCGGTCGACCCTCTGCAGTGAACCCGGCACCCAGGCAAGGGCGGACACACACCGGGTTCCCGCTGATCGTACCTTCCCACCCTGGCCGTTGTCTGGTACTTTCCACAGACTCGTGAGAGGCGCACCGCTTCCAGGGTCTCGTTACCTCGGGTGGCGTGTGTGTCCTGCCTTAGCGAACCTGTCCCTTTTTGTCCCCCTGCTGGGGCATCGCCTGTCCACCACTTCAAACAGTTCGGGGTTCAAAGGGGGAGCCGCTCCAGACAGCTCTCTCTCCCACATCCCTTCATTACACATCTCCAGACGCTGCTCCATTGTTCTTTATCTCTCCTTCCCCTGAGGGCAGGTGGCAGACCACTTGCTGATGTCACTGATGCTAACCCAGGCCAGCAATCATCTTAATTTTATGTGTATTCTCGTCACAATAGATTTTCAATCGAAGATGATAATAATACACTATGTTGCATTCGAAGTTCGACTCTCTCTCTTTAAAAAGCTCCTGATTAGGAGTAATAGAGTATTTCCTGTCGATTTCTTCGATCTTGTCAACCAGCTTAAGTATTTCCTCATTTGTTCGCTTTTTCATTACAGCAGAATATGAAATAATTTGTCCATGAATATATGCTTGAAAAGCGCCCTATAGTACCCCGCAGGAAATTTCCTCCGTAAAATTCGTTGTGAAGAAAAAAAAAATCTGTTCCTCAATAAAATTAACCAAGTCTGAGTTCTGGAGTAGAGTGGTATTAAATCGCCATTGTCTAGTACCAGAAGATGTATCCATTGACTTAATAGATAGTTTCAGTGGCGCGTGATCGGAGAAAACAATGGAGCCATATTTGCAGTAAGTAACAAGTGGAATTAATCGAGAGTCAATAAGAAAGTAATCAATTCTAGAACAACGATGATATACATGTGAAAAGAATGAAAACTCTTTATCGTTGGGATGTAGAAATCTCCAAATTTCTGAAATTCCAGAGTTAACCATAAAAGAGTTAATAACAGTAGCCCATTTGTTCGGGAGTAGCTGATTAGACGTAGATCTATCCATCAAAGGATTTAAACAACAGTTAAATCTCCACCCATAATCAGCATAGTTTAGGTTAGAAAAGGATGTAAATAGATATTTAAAAAATTGAGGACAATCAACATTTGGAGTTTAAACATTAACCATAGCAGATTTCCTGTTAAATAACAGACCAGTGATTAACAGCAATCTAGCATTCGGATCTGAAACAGTCTCATAATGCACAAACGAAATTGAAGGATGTTTAAAAATAGAAACGCCTTGTACTTTGGCCTGTAAATTCGAATGGTACTGGTGATCCTTCCAAAACTTAAAAAAACGCTGATGATCGTTTTTCCGCATATGCGTTTCTTGTACTAAAATAATATGAGCATTTAACCTACGAAATACTGCAAAATTTTTCTTCTGCTTAATCTGGTGGTTTAAACCATTTGTATTCCAAGAAACCGAATTAGTAATCTTATCCATAGTACTGAAATAGAGCATAAGCTATGTAAAGGGTTAACTCGAATGTAAACGCATGACACGGAAGAGGAAGAAAGGTTCAAAGAGGAACCGGAAGTCACGACATTTCGGACATTTTGGTAGTTTCAAGTCTGCCCGTTTAAAGAAAAAAAATCTAAATTAAAAATAAGAACAAAAATATCACCCCCCACAAAAAAACGGGGAAAAAATTGCCAGAAAGTGGCCAATTCTAAATCTAATGCTAAGTCTAACTCCACCTCTCCAGAAGGCAACCCAATTGAAATATGCTTTTCTTATAAAACACTACCCATGGTCAAAAAAAATACTATAAATGTAAAGAAAAGATTACAATAAATACAAACATAAAATGCATTCTTCTTACTCATTTTTTAAAAAATAGAGACCAAGCGCCAATTCATATTATTAATTTTTCATATATAAATCATCGGAAATGACGCAGCAAGAAAAAATATATTCTGAGAAGAAGGAAAGCAATCCGCCATCTTAAGATGTAATAATTCTCCATTTAAGTTTCAAAGAAAAGGAAAATCAAACACTGAATCAACTACTTAATTACTCTCAAAAGCAAAATGATTAATAGTGAAAATTACTAATGAATACTAACGAAAAAAAATTATACTTTTATTCAAAACTGCGAAAAATACCTAGTCTACAAAACCAAAGCAGGAACCCTCAAAATATAAAAAAAAATAAATCTGTAAGCTAAATAATAAAACAACAACTTTAAACAAAATAAAGCCGAAAAGCAAGTTAGAAATACAAGAGAATAGTGCGTTAATTAGTCCTTATCAGAGGGAGACAGATTGTCGAGAAAGCTTTGAACTTCGTCCGGAGTTTTAAAGAAACGACAAGATTTATCCGCCAGAACAATTCTCAGACACGTTAGAGCCCTTACGATAGAGTTCTAACATCTGTGGTTTAAAAGCCATCCGTTCCCTCAATACTTCCGGGCTGAAATCTACAACGAGGCGAAATCTGAAACTTGGAAATTCGATCATACCTTTCCGCCGAGCAGCTAGTATTTCTTGTTCCTTAATTTGAGCATAGTGAAAGCGGTCAATGATAGGTCTTGGTTTAAATTCTTTGGAAAGTTTGCGGTGTAATGTTCGATGCGCACGATGTAGCAGTGGAGGGGAATCCACAACTTCTGGAAGAAACACATCCATTAACAATTTAGAAAAGTATTAAGTAGGATCGTCCGTCATAACATCTTCGGAAAGCCCGATTATTCGCAGATTCTGTCGCCGATAACGATTTTCAAGATCGATAACTTTGATTTATAACGTTGCAACTGCTGAGTTGTCGAAGCCAGTTTTTTTCTCGAGAGATTCAACTTTTCGGTCCCTATTTAGACCAGCTTCATCTGGCTTTGAAATTTTAATATTTTGTTGATCGACTTCGCGTCTGAACGATTCAACGTCATCCTGAATCGTCTTCAAAACTTCTTCAAACACGGCAAACCTTTGGTTAAGTGTACCTTCCAGAAGCTTCGACATTGTTTCAAAGGTTAATGGAATTTGCTTAGATGCTTTGGGATGGCCATCTTCTTTTCTCGTTCCCGCCGGAATCATTCCCGTTTTTAACCTTTCGTCCTCTGGTCACTATTTTCAGTAAGTTAAAATCGAAGTTCAAAGGTATCTTTGTGGTATAAACCCTTTAGTGTAGGTAGAGATAACGTAATTCAGGGTGATTACAGGTAAAGGAAGTAAAGGGAATGGAGGGAAGCCAAAGTGTACCACACGCCATGAGGGCCTCCTGGAGAGTATGGATTTAAATTAATATCATTTGCGAGAATGAGTATAAAAGAGCGCATAGGTATTTGATCTAGAAGTCAGAAGCGTGATGTTCATCTAATTAATACAATGAGCATTAGTAGTAAAATGGAACGAACTCAGCCAATCCATTGGGTTGGTGATTTTAGCCAACAGTGGTGTGGTCCAATATTCGGCAAAATGCAAGTGGGGCACTGACGGTGATCTGCAGCTTAAAGTTCTATCTAGAAGCAAAATTCCGATCCCGGTAAGCATAGAAAGTAGATATCCTCCACGACCACGGTTTCCAATTGCACTATCCAAATTTTCCACTGCACAAGCTGAGTGACTGAATCCACGATAATACACACGAGGCGCGGTATACAAGATGGCCTCCACTGGCACGAAAAATGCGGAATCAAGTCCAAAGGTTTCTATCAAAAATGCAGCTAAAAATGCAAAAATGCCTCCAATGGCGCAAAAAAATGTGGAATCAAGTCCAAACGTTTCTATTAAAGATACAGCTAATAGAGCGAAAATGTACAACTCAGCTACTTCTAGAGTTGATAAAACACATCTAACCGACTAAAAATCATAATAAAATCACGAATTAAAATTAGAATTAAAAGGAGTAATCCTTCAAAATAGAGAGCCGAAGCAAGACAGGTCCGCTCACGCCGATATTTCTGCAGCAATATGGTGCGCATTGGAGCTGCTTGTGAAGTTAGATTGTAGAAGGAAATTTGGGATCCACGCAATGGATCCATCAAACCTGCAGCAGAAATTGACATGATTAGTAAGAAGGCATGTGGTGTGTTGCCCGAGGTGGTGGCAGAGGAAGATCCCCTAGGAAACTCCTTGATAAGCGTATGGAGGTCTTTGGGGGAGAGAAGATACAGATTGATCTTAAAATAGGTTATAAAGTCGTCACAACATCGCGGAACGTAGAGTTCTATATTGAAACGAACGCTTACGTATATTAGTGTTTTCAAGGAAATGTATGAAGTATTATAATATTCTACAACACCCTTAGGTATGAGGATCCAATACCCTGGACAAATTCTTGTTTCATTTACCGGGCCTATAGTGCTTGCAATCTACATGATGCTTCCCGAAGAGCTCTCGGACAATCATCCAACACCAACCAACCCACGAGTGAGTACCAGCTGAAAGCTGACAATAGGCTGTACTGTGTCTGCCCCCTCCCCCCACCAATCTCCAGAGAGGCAGGTATTCAGGAAGGAGCCCTCTATAATAGTCTGATAGTTACTTCTTTATTAGCTGCTGAAATCAGACACAAGTGCTTGACCAGGAGGAAAAACTGGGGTAGGTTCAGGTGTTTGAGATTAAGGCCCAGAGATGTGTCAGCACAGAATAAGATCAATGTTTTCCAGCGGGGTGTGGAATTCAGTACCTCAAGACGCTTTTGGTGTCCATTATGAAGGAACAGTTTTGGGGGTACTAAAATGCACACAGTACAAAAGTATGAACATAGCATGCTTACCTTAACGGGAAAACATGCCTGACAAATATGTAGGTATTCTTTGAGGAAACCACGGGCCGGTCTGAACAAAGGCTGGGAAGTGTATGATAAATCAATGTATCTGAATCTGAACCTGAGGTAGATGCAGTGAGCCACAGCGGGAGCGTATCTAACGGATTGTTTAAGCCCCGGGATACTAAAGGGAGAGGAGTTGTAGGGACTGCGGGGGGGAGTATCGCGGGTCCGGAAGCTGGGCGGTAGGTGGAACTGCAAAGTGATCTCAGATATGATTTGGCACCTGATTGAATGGAAGGACAGGGTCGAGAGAGGGGGTAGGGGGCTGCTGAATCGTAATTTTTCTTTTCCTATTTTACGGTGTTTGCATGTTTCAGGTGTTTATCACTCGTTTCCCAGTGACGGATGTGTTCGCCAGGAGTATCCGCGGGTCTCTCTATACTGTCGTAGCTGACTTCAACCGCACTCTCACTGAGCAGAATGTCCATGTCAACAATTCCAACTTCTTCATTTCTTACTGCACGGGGTAAGTCACACAGCGAAGCATTTAGTTGGGTCTTTTGTGCGATCATTGACCAACGGGCTGAGGATCTTCTCTCACAATGTTTTCTAGAAGGAAGGTTACCCGGCAGCATAATCAACACCGTCCTAGAATGTGCTGGGACAGCCCGCAGGCGTCGCCATGTTTCCGGAGCCAACACATCATGCGCACAGCTTCCTCATCCGAACCCACAGTTTCCCAATATCCAATGACAGCAGAATGTCTCTACACAGGACAACCCCACTCCCGTAGTGTGAGGCAAACTTACTCCAAGGGTGAATCCACCACTTCCACCACGTCACCAATAGCAAACAACTTAACCCCATATAGATACAGCACTGGAAAAATGAAACATGAGATTTCACCCAGGTTAACCACTAGCCTCTCTTCCCTCTCCCTATCCCTCCATCGAGCAAATAATCTCAATGTCATTCCTGGTCTTCCGAGGCCACGGACAGCGCAAAGCAGAGCCACCATGTAGTGTCCCGTTTTGGACGCTCAGACAAAGTTAGTCAGCATCTTTATCCCACTTTCATGCAAAGTTACATCTTGTACTGTCGGATTCAGACCATTATCACTGTCCCATCTAAAGACAACACCTCGTATGAACGCACGATGAATCTCCGTTTTGTCAGAGGCGGCATTGTGTACGTCCTGTTGAGCTGACAGTGAACCACGTCTCTGAGTTCACCTCGCTGCACCCGACGGAGGTTTCTTCAGATCCTGGTTTACAAAGCCAATTAGCGGCCAAAGGCTCGGAATTGGCAAGTAAGTGCATTTGGTACATTGTCTATGTGAGCGAGGCGATAAAGAGATCAGAGGCAATGTATCGTTATGGTGCTCACGCTGACAGAGGGTGGAAATTCTCCCGTGGTGAATCCCCTCACCTCATGCTGTTCTTTCAAAGGGAAGGGACCGTTTGACCGGCTGTGTCATGGTCCAGTCCGTGAAGTCCGCATGCCAGTTCACGGTCCGGTCCGTCGATGCCTTACTCTGGGTTTTCCTCTTTTCGCATGTTCTATTGGGTGCCTTAATTGAGGCACCTGATTCTCTTTTTGGGGCTGGCACATAAATACCTCTGTAGACCAAAGATTCCCTGTTGGACTGTTCCATTCCCCTTTCTTCTGAATTCTCGCCTGCAACCTCGTCAGTATCCCCATAAATTTCAACCGCCGGAGTGAGACCGGAGCCTTGCCACGCCAAGATAAGGAACTATCTATCGTTGAGTTTGGAACTGTCTCTTTGTGTCCCCGTGTTTAGTGTCTGTGTTCTGTGTACGAATCCCGGCCCTACGTCCTATTCCCAAGGAGGAGTCCTGGCTCTGTGTTCTGTGTACCTGCGCTCAAGTCCAAGGCTCTGTGTACCTGTGCTCAAGTCCAAGGCTCTGTGTACCTGCGCTCAAGTCCAAGGCTCTGTGTACCTGCGCTCAAGTCCAAGTTTCCGTGTTCCTGTGCTCAAGTCCAAGGCTCTGTGTACCTGCGCTCAAGTCCAAGGCTCTGTGTACCTGCGCTCAAGTCCAAGTTTCCGTGTTCCTGTGCTCAAGTCCAAGGCTCTGTGTACCTGTGCTCAAGTCCAGGCCTCTGTGTTCCTCTGTTCCAAGACCAATTCCAACTGCCCGTGTTCCAGCCCTGTCCAAGTCTGAGCTTCGTGTCCTCATTTAGTTCTGGTGCGTCTTCTAGTCCATGTTCCTCGCCCAACCCAGCAGTTCCTCGCCCAACACAGCAATTCCTCGCCCAGCCCAGGAGTAACTCGCACATCCCAGGAGTACCTCGCCCAGCTCAGGAGTTCCTCACCCAGCACAGGTCTGGGGGTACCTCGTCCATTCCTGTATCACGTCCTGTACCTGCGATGATCCTAGTCACGAGTCCCAGCGTAGACCCGCGTTCCGGTTCCGAGTTCTTACCAAGAACCAGGTTCCGGGTCCTTGTCCTGGCTCTCGTTCTGGAGTTCCCTGTTCTTGGTCCAGGTTCCTTGTTCCTAATTCCACGTCCGTGTCCCGTGCTTCTAGCCCAAGTTCAAGCCCAGGACCTGAATCCTAGTCTCGTTCAAGGCCTGTGTCAATTTCCAGCGTCGTTTCTTCCCAAGTTCCCTGGCATTCATAATAAAAATAGTCTAGTTCCTGGAACTTCAGTGTCTGTGTCATTCACTTGTGTCAGCTCTCAACGCCCCGCTTGCAACAGAACAGCCCAGTAATAAATGGACACAGCGACGCAGAAACTGACGTTTAACTCTCGCCATTCTGTGTTCCCTCCTGTTGAATACCCCCCTACCCGCCTGGGTCGTCCATAGTCTAGAAAAGTCAGTAAGGTCGCCAGGAGGCTGACATAGAGTGGGGCTGGAGGGGGAGGGGGTACACTGTCATGGTCCGGTCCGTGAAGTCCGCATTCCGGTTCATGGTCCGGTCCTTCGATTCATTACTCCGGGTTTTCCTATTTTCCCTTATTCCATTGGGTACCTTAATGAAGCACCTGATTCTCGTTTTGAGGCTGCCACATAAATATCTCTACCAACCGAGGATTCCCTGCTGGACTGTTCCCTTCCCCTTCCTTCTGAATTCTCGCCTGCAACCTCTTCAGTAAAGTTCAACCGCCGGAGAGAGACCGGAGCCTTGCCACGCCATGATAAGAAACTATCTATCGTTGAGTTTGGAACAGTCTCTTTCTGCCCCCGTGTTTAGAGTCTCTGTTCTGTGTACGAGTCCCGGCCACTCGTCCTGCTCCGAAGGAGGGGTCCTGACTCTGTGTAATGCCCCTGCCCTAAGTCCTGTCCCAAGGAAGGGTCATATCTCTGTCTTCCGTGTACGAGTCCCGGCCCTGCATCCTGTTCCAAAGGAGGGGTTCTGACCCTGTGTTCCGTGTTCCTGCGCTCAAGTCCAAGGCTCCATGTTCCTACGCTCAAGTCCAAGTCTCCGTATTCCTGCGCTCAAGTCCAAGGCTCTGTGTTCCTGTGTTCCAACACCAAGTCCAGCCGCCCGTGCTCCAGCCCTGTCAAGTCTGAACTTCGTGTCCTCATTCAGTTCTGGTGCTTCTTCCAGTCCATGTTTTTCGCCCAGCCCAGGGCTGGGGGTAACTCGTCTTGTGCTGGGTGTACCTCGTTCAGTCTTGTGGTCATGTCCTGTTCTTGCCAAGATCCTAGTCCCGAGACCTGGCCTAGACCCAGGTTCCAGTTCCGAGTCCCAACCAAGAGCCAGGTTCTGGGTCCTTGTCCTGGCTGTAGTTCCGGAGTTCTGTGTTCCTAGTCCAGGCTCCTTGTTCCTACTCCCACGTCCAGGTCCCGTGCTTCCAGCCCAGGTCCTAGGCCAGCCCTTCTCTCCTAGTCTCGTCCAGCGCCTGTGTCAATGTCCAGCGTCGTTTCTCCCCGACTTCCCGAGCATTCTTAATGAACATAGACCAGTTCCTAGAAATTCATTGTCTGTGTCTTGCATTTGAGTCCCCTCCAAACGCCCCACTTTCAACGGGCTGTTTTCGGCTCTAAATGTGAATGCCCGAATGTGGTTTGAACACAGAGCCCTGCAATAAATTTTTAATGTTTTCAGATGTTTCTGACGGATTTCTTTGTCAAGATCTCCCCTATACAAAACACTGCGGGCTTGAGACTGTTCTATCACGTACTACAACATAATCCAAAGTTTCACCCTCAATAATGACTGAAAAATTTCATCAACAGGTAGCAGTCCACTTCCTCGTTAATACTTCCTTTTCAAAATAATATCCTACTGCCACTTTCTTAATTTAACTATCTGGAAGAGCTTGTTCTTTTAATTTAACTATCTCAAGATCGCTACCCTGCTCTTCTATCATCTCCTTCCGAGATTGTCATGGGTAACAACCTCATCCGGTACATCAGTCTCCTTACCCATAGCTCGGGTTAAAACACAGGAAGTATCCGTGTTAGAATCCCTCTGTGTTTCCTCAGCAATATGCTTTATTGTCGAATGTACATCAGGAAAAAACTTGTCCATTAGCTGCGTCATTCCCTAACAACAGGGCAACATCATTCATAGGTAAACTAGGTTGTAGTCCTACTTTAACAGGTCCTATAACTAACACTGACCTTAAATTAACTGCATATAAATATACCAACGTAAGGGCACTTCCAAATCCTCGTATATAAGTCACCTCAGTAGTGTCGGACACATCACTAATTTTAGAACACTGTCTCATATTAGTGATTGAGAAGCTCCAGTATCTCTAAGTATTTTTATTGGTACAGGAGTGGATCCCTCTTTCAAGGATACAATCCTTCAGTTATAAAATGCTCTTATCTCCTCTTAACTCGGTCAGACTCTAACAAAACTTCATTTGTATTTTCTGAACCCTATGTCTTTACAGGTTTTTCAATATGTTGCACACAAGTATCTGAGACTGCTTCCATCTCTTTCTTCTTCAATCGAAAGCAATTAGCTATTACGTGACCAGGTTTCCTACAATAATTGTAAATAATACCAAAATGTCTTTCCTTCACATGTCTCCCTTCATCCTTACCGTTCTCACGAACTTCTGATTTAATTTCTGGTGTACTTTGACTCTCTGTGATATTTTTCCTTTTAAATGTTCAACCTGTAGAACATTTACTCTTATGAATTAAAGTATATTCATCAGCCAATTTAGCAATCTCCTGCAATGTAGCAGTGTCCCTTTCATTTAAATATGTCCTCACTTCAACAGGAATGCCTTTTAATTCCTCCTACAAAATCAACTCCTTTAATTCATTATACTCCCCATTCACATTTTTAGAGGAAACCCATCTCTCAAAAATACACACATTTCTCGGAGGCAAATTCCACATACGTTTTTTTTTCCCACTAGTTTCTTCAAATTTCTGAATGTCTCTCTGTACTCTTCTGAAACCAGCTCAAACTCCTTTAATATAGACTGCTTTACAGTATCATAATCAAGTGCTTGCTCAGCATTTAATTGGGTCTAAATTTGTTGTGCCTTTTCTTTAATTACACTTTGTAACATCACTGGCCATTTCTCTTTCGGCCACGCTGAACACAGAACCAAAGTTTCAAAATGCTGGAAATATTTATCCACTTCTGTCTCATTAAATGCAAGAGCCAAAACAACCTCACGACTTGCTACAAACTGTTTCCTAGAACCAGAAGATCGATTTTCCATCTTCAATTTCTCCATCTCCAGTCCAAATTTCCTCAGGTTCTCAGTTTCTCTTTCAGCCATTTCCGCTTTAAATTTCTGAAACTTTATCTGTTCAAGATGTAACTGCATTTCGAGTGTACTCATTAGAAACCTTCCCAACTCCTCCTCATCAAACGCCCCCAAACTCACATAATGCTCAGCGATTTCCTGAATTATGGGTTTAGTTGTACCCTTTGTAATACCTTTAAGTTTCTACCTTTCAGCAATCTCCGACACCTCAGGTTTACTCGCATTCACTAAAACCTCCGGGTTTAGCGTTTTCATAAACTCGTCAACATCCATTGTTGCCGAATACCACTCACACCACAATCAAACAAAAGAATCAAGTATATTCCCTTTTCCAAATCAGATTTGATACTTAAACAAGCACTTAAACTCAAAATCGGAACATCTCCTGAAGAGCCCACAATTAATGTCACGTGATCGGCAACAATGAATATATCGAGTCAAGATTTATAAACAAACAAATATTTATTAAATTCTGATATACAAAGAAAAAAAAAACGAAAACCCTAACCGGAAGTAAACGGCTATGCGGCCATTCGGTAAACCTCTATTCAGTTCCAAAAGCAATCAAGCAAGACCAGTTCTTAAAGCCATAATTTCAAACACAGTTCTTCGAATGGCAAATTTTAAAGTCCAATAGATTTATACAGTCAATTAGTAGAGATTTTCATGAAGTAACGAATTCCTCGAAGACACGACGTCACTGCCACTCCCAGTCGGATCCTGCCTTTTCCACAGGATTCACGGAGACGGAAACAAAACAGTTTTAAAGGCACCGACCTTCCTTCGTAGAAGAATCTTACACAGCCTTTCTGCCACTTTTAGTAGAGGCTATCTCATGCAGATCACTCTTTCTTGAACGAATTCAATAATTGTCAATCCTTTCCAAGTCCGTCGAACGTCTCCCTCAGGGTCCCGTCTTCACTCTGCAATGTTACTGAAAAGATACATTAACAAACCGGGCAGCGATTGCCAAACTGCCGGTCCAGACTTCTGTACCTTAAGTTAGAACATAAAACTCCGTTTAAAATCAAAACTACGTCATACTGCAAATAAGCAGCAGAGCGGAGTATCTCATTGACGTTCTAACTGGAAAACTAACTGCGTCACCAGGGGTCTTCCCCTTTTATACCCGTGGTGAACATGTCATCATGTGACCTCACATGGGCGGGAAAATTACACCAGGTGACCTCCATAAGACCATTGCATAATTCTCAGAAGAAGGTCACAAGATCTCCCTGAGGTATGTAACAGGTGGCAGTGATAAAGGAAGAGATAGTTAGAGTCAACTGGATTATGTGGGGTCTCTAATTCTTTTTTTTTTCCCACAACCACAGGAACTCAGTGGCGTTCATTGATTTGATGCAGGGGTAAGTGACAGGGAATGTTGCGACTGTGATTGGGTCAGTTAATAAATCAGAGGCGCTGCAGTAGCAGGTGGGTGCTCATGCTGACGGTCGGCCAGGAACAGAAAATATAGAACACCAGACCTCTATGTTCGCCCTTTAGTCTTTGATTGTTGCCAGCTCAAAACCTTCATTCCTACAGAGCCGTCTTCTTTATTTTCTATTAACCATGCGACGAAGAGTCTCTTAAATGTACCTGATAGATATATCTCTAACAGGACTCCTGACACCGCTTTCCACACACTCACCATTATGTGTAAATACATACGCTTGGAAGCCCCTATACATCCCTCAAATCACTTTTAAATTATATCCCGTAATTAGTTATTTCCACACTGGGAAAAAAAGTCTTTGGCTATGCGCTGGATCTATGCCGTTTAACTTGTACAGCCCTCTGCAGTCGTCTTTCACCCACTTCGCTGTAAAAGGAAAAGCCATAGCTCGCTAAATCTATCCTCAAATGAATATCCCTCTAGTCTAGGCAACATACTGGTAAATCTCCGTTGTTCTGCTTCTAAAGCTGTCACGTACTATCTGTAGTATGCGACCAGGACTGCGCACAATATCCAAAGTTTAATTGAGCGGCAACGTTACCTCGCGCCTTTGAACTCAATCCCTCGACGATTGAGGCCAACACCTCATACACTTTCTTAACAACCTGTTCAACTTGCGCGTCAACTTTGAGGAATCTATGGACGTGAAACTAAAGGTGACTCTGTTCTTCCACACTGATAATGAGCCTGTCATGAACGTTGCATTTTGCATTCAAATTCAACTTTGCAACGAGTATCACTTCACACTTTTCCACATTGAGCTCAGCTTTGTCAATTTTCAGCCCAACTTTGCATTTCTGATAACCCTGTTGTAACCTAAAACACAATCCACACTACCCGGAAATGTCATCTGGAAATGGACCAGCCCAATCACCCGTTTCCCGAACAGATCTCTGTGGAACACCACCGTTCATCGAACTCCAAGCGAAATACCCTCCACCTGCGACCGCACTCTGTTTACTGTGGGTAAGCTAGTTCTATATACAGCAGCCATGTTTCTCGGACGCCCATAACTGAGAAGGTTTTGCTAATGTTTTCATCAGTGTGCTTTGTATAATAATTTAGAATTTGATTCCATTCCTGAGACTTGTCCTGCTCCTCTCACAGCTATGCTGACTATCCCAGACCTGACTACCGTTCTTCAACTGTCCGGAAATACTATCGAAATATATCCTCTGACAGTTTGACCGCAGGAACGTTGGGCCCAGTGGTCTGTAATTCCTAGCGTTTTCCCTGTTTCTTTCCTTGATCAAGCGAATAACAGTTGGCAAAGTCCATCCTCTGATACTACTGCAGTAGTCAGAGGACACAGAAAGGTCATCACCGAAGGCACAGCAGTATCTTCCATCCCTTCCGGTAGAAAAGTGGGGTACCAGGAAATGATGTATCGTAATGTTCCCGAAATTTTCAGCTCATCCTCTTTCTTAACATCGATATGTTCAAGCATATCGGCCTGTTCTATGTCATGCTCACATTTCAAAAAATCGCTCTCAGTTGTGAACACTGAATGAAAATATCCATTAAGAACCTTGCCTAGGCACATGTTTCCTCTGCTATTCCTGATCTGTCCTACGCAGTCATCCGTCTGTTCATCTCATAGGAGTAAAAGGCATTTGGGTTTATAAGCTCCTGCCTGACTACCTTGTAATTCATTAGAAACCTGTCTGATCCCTGCTTCCTAAATCTGAAGTCTGCTTCTTTCTCCCTCTTGACTATGTCCTGTCATCCATGACTCCTTCACTCTACCATTGCCGAACTTGTCTCAAAGGGACGTACCTATCTAGAAGAACATTCTAGTGCTTCCTCAAAAAAAAAGTTCCACATTTCAGTTGTGCATTACCCTGCGTATATCTCTTCCCAATCTACGTTTCCAGTTTCCTGACTAATAGCAACGTAATTCGCTCTCCCACTAATCAACTATTTTATAATACTGTCTCATCCCATCCTCATTTAATGCCAGGGTAAAGAATAGAAGTAATGGTCACTGTCTATTATCCATTCCACTGTGGATGATCTAGCATTTACCAACGTTGCACTCCATCTGATAGACCTTGGACCACTCACTTAATCAATCTATATCGCTTTGCGACACTCCATATCCTCCATGCAATTTGATTTTCCACTCAGTTTAATGTCATCAGCAAATTTGGCTACGTCGACTCCTGCGGCATCCCACTCACCACTGACTGTCAAACTGAGAAAAACCCGGTTATATCAACTCCCTGCCTTCCATTGGTTAACCAATCCCACTATTCATGCCAATACACTTCCTCCGACTCCATGCATCCGTATCTTATTTATAAGTCTCTTCTGCGGCATCTTATCGAACGCCTTCTGGAAATCCAAGTGTACGACATCCACCTGTTCCCCCCTATCCACTGCAGTCATTATGTCCTCAAAGAACTCCAGTAAGTTTGTCAAACAGAACCTGAACTTTCTGAATTCATGCTGCGTTTGTCTAATGGAACCACTCCTCTCTGAAAAGGGATGCTGACAAGCGTCAGAGTGAGATGGTAGAGGGATGTCAGACAGGAGACCGGTAGGAAGAATGATCAGTAAGTTTGCAGTTGACACTGAAATTGCCGCTGTGGTCGATAGTGGAGAAAATTGTCTGAGGTTACATCGGGTAGTAAGTCAACTGGGGAAGTGGGTCACAGAATAACTTAGGCAAGTAGAGTGTGGTGCACTTGGGGAGTTAAACCGACAGAGAACTTACACAGATAATGGATACCTTTGGATAAAGGTAGATGGATCGATGGGAAGGGAGACACAGACAGAGAGATGGTGAAAAAGATGTCTGGTCGGTTGTCCTGCAGCAATAAAATCATTGGCATCCAGAGTTGGGAGGTCACCTGACAACTGTTCATCATGTTGGTTGGACTTCACCTGCAGGATTGTGTACACCTGTGGTCACTATTATATTGAAGGGATGTTGTGATTTCGCTTGTGAGGGCGGAGAAAAGAATCCCATGGGCGTAGGAAGTCATGCTACAGACAGGGGAACTTCTAGAGTTGGAATCTCGAGAAATATGTCACCTGTGTAACGAACCTGAGGCGATTAGGGAGCTGGAGGTAAAGGAACCCCTTGGAAGCAGTGATCATAATATGATTGAATTCAGTTTTAAATTTGAAAAGTAGAAGCTGGTATCAGGTGTATCGAAATTTCAGTGGAACAGGGGAAATTACAGAGTTATGAGAGAGGAACTGGCGCAAGTCGATTGGAAAAGTAAGCTATATGGAGACACGGCAGAGCAGAATTCGATGAAATTCCTACAAGAAATAAGGAAAATGCAGGAAAAATATATTCCAAGAAAAAAGAAAATCATGAATGGAAAAATGGCAGAAATGTGACTAACGAGAGAGGTTAAGGCAAAATTAAAAGCAAAAGAAACGGCGTACAGGGAAGCAAAAATTAATGGGGAAAATGAGGACTGGAAGACTTTTAAAAACTTACAGAAGAAAACTAAGGAAGTCATTAGGAAAGAAAAGATGAATTATGAAAGGAAGTTGGCGATTAACATAAAAAGGATACGAAGAGGTTTTTTTTTAATATATGAAGAGTTAAAGAGTGACAAGAGTAGATACGGGACCGATTGAAAATGATGCTGAAGGAATTATAATGGATAACAAAGAGACGGCGGAGGAACTGAATGAGTATTTTGCATCAGTCTTCACAGTGGAAGACAGGAGCAATATACCTGATAGCCATAAGTATCAGGGAATAGAATTAGGTACAGACAAGATTACTAGAGAGAAAGTGTTTGGGAGGCTAAGTGGACTAAGAATAGATAAGTCTCCAGGTCCGGATGAGGTGCACCCAAGGGTTCCGAAGGAGGTGGTTTTGGAGATTGGGGAAGCATTGGAAATGATCTTCCAAGAATCAATAGTCTCTGGCATGGTTCCGGAGGACTGGAAGGTCGCAAATGTAGTCCCGTTATTTAAGAAAGGAGGGAGGCAGCGAAAAGAAAATTACAGACCTATTAGTCTGACACCGGTAGTTGGAAAGATATTGGAGTCCATCCTCAAGTTGGAGATTATGAAATACCTCGAGGTGCATGACAAGATAGGCCGAAGCCAGCATGGTTTCATGAAGGGAAGATCCTGCCTCACCAACCTATTGGAATGTTTTGGGGTATCCTCGATTAAAGTTGACAAGGGAGAGGCTGTGGATGTTGCGTTTTTGGATTTTCAAAAGGCCTTCGATAAGGTGCCGTATATGAGGATGCTTAATAAGATGAGAGCCCATGGAATTATAGGAAAGATATTTAAATGGGTGGAGCATTGGCTGATAGGCAGAAAGCAAAGGGTGGGAATAAAGGGATCCTATTCTGATTAGTTGCTGGTTACTAGTGGTGTTCCTCAGGGGTCGGTGTTGGAGCCGCTTCTTTTTACGATGTATATCGATGATTTGGATTATGGATTAATTGGTTTTGTGGCTAAATTTGCGGATGACACCAAGACAGGTGGAGGAGCAGGAAATGTTGAAGAAACGGAAAGGTTGCAGAGAGACTTAGTCAGTTTTGGAGAGTGGGCAAAGAAATGGCAGATGAGATACAACGTTGACAAATGTACGGTTGTACATTTCGGAAGAAGAAATAATCGGGCAGATTATTATTTCGATGGGGAGAAATTTCAAAAATCGGAAGTGCAAAGGGACTTGGGGGTCCTCGTGCAGGATGCCCTAAAGGTTAACCACCAAGTCGGATCGGCGGTAAGGAAAGCGAATGCTACTTTGGCATTCATTTCAAGAGGAATAGTGTATAAGAGTAAGGAGGTGTTGATGAGGCTCTATGGGGCATTAGTGAGACCTCATTTGGAATACTGTGTGCAGTTTTGGGCCCCCTATCTTAGAAAGGATATACTGATGTTGGGGAGAGTTCAGAGAAGATTTACGAGGATAATTCCTGGAATGCAGGGGCTAACATATGAGGAGCGTTTGTCGGCTCTTGGACTGTATTCATTAGAGTATAGAAGAATGAGAGGGGATCTCATAGAAACAATTCGAATATCGAAAGGGTTGGACAGAGTAGATGTGGAAAGGTTGTTTCCCTTGGTGGGTGAGTCCAGGACAAGAGGCCATAGACTTAGAGTTAGAGGGTACCCAGTTAAAACAGAGATGAGGAGAATTTATTTTAGACAGAGGGTCGTGGATTTGTGGAATTCCTTGCCACATACAACTGTGGAGGGCCGATCATTGAGGGTGTTTAAGGAGGAGATTGACAGGTATCTAATTAGTCAGGGTATCAAGGGATATGGGGAAAAAGCCAAAAATTGGATAGATGGGTGAATGGTTTAGCTCATGGGGGAGCTGCGGAGCAGACTCGGTGGGCCGAACGGCCTACTTCTGCTCCTTTGTCTTGTTATTTTGTGATCTTGTGATCTTTCGCATTTGTGACGCCGAATCTCCAACACTCGCCCGTTTAAACTCCGCCATTTATTTTATTTTATTTTTTTTGCTCTTTGGAAGGCGTCCGATTTACTGATGATGAGAACAACCCCTTCAGTAAAGGGACTGCTCTTCCACTCTCAGGAGCATTTCCCTCAACTTTATGCTTTATCTTTCAGTCAGGAGATATGGCTCGTTTCCACTGACCGATTCGACTGCCCGGTCCCGTGAGGCCAAAGAGGACGCTTTGGATCCTCTGCTTGCTTCTTGTTAAACATCGCGTTCTACATGTTGTCCACTGTTAATTCACTCCCAACACCGGCACTCGGTAATCACAGCACTGGCCTGTCCACCCGGCATGACATCGAATATCCGTGACCAACCCGTGTGGCATCATCACCCACTCTCACAGCTAACACAGGACTATCGCACCGTTGTAAAGTGATGTGGCCCAGAAATGACATTTCCTTGTCGGCCTGGGACGTCTTGTCACGATTACAAGACAGATGTGACGCTTCCTTGGATCTCTTTCATTCCCGGTGTAACAGTACGATAGGGAACACGTCAAAAACCGCAAGTACACCCAGATTGAAGTTTGGGGTTCGAGTGGATGTCTGTGTCTTCTCTGCGAGTGCACGGATGAAAGCCAAGAGGCGCGGGCCACTTCGGTCTTTCCGCACGGGGTGTCGGCGCCGGAGCGGTGTAGACACTGGGCCGAACAGCCAGTGGATGTTTGATGTGATCCAACTCCTGTCTCGATGTAACTGTAATAACTCTTCTGTTCTCTGATGATAAAAAGGATTCTAATATTTCGTTGTTCACGGCATGTGGCCGCTCCTTCTCTGATCTCACTACTGACCACACTGCCTTTCTGATATCTGCCCGCGGTGCTATAGCCATTTCCCAAGTTTACTGCATGAATCAATAAAACCGACGCTGTTTGTATTAACTTGGTCTGCATCTCTTGACAAAAGCTCTCTGCTGTCAATTCCGGCTGGTCATTGGGAGGGTACGTTCAGCCCCACCAGGAGTAGCCAATCCCAGGGCAGAGGAAACAGCGTGCTGACGTACCCCACACTAACAGCTCACCCTTTTTCCCTCCCAACGCTGAGCCACTCTGTGGGAAACTGCCAGCTGCTAGTGACGCCGCCCGGGGTGCGGCGAGGGACGTGGGGGACCGGAGCGGTACACCGTCAGGGAGAATACGAGCAGTGACATTACTAACATGGGCACAGCCCATATGGTCCCTCCCACCATATTGGTATCACATGCCGTGAGGGTAGACATGTCTGAATTGATGGCTTTGATAATCAGAGCGCTGGAGGATAACCTATCCGTGGGGTAATGCCAGACTTACCAGCTATCATCGGACAGACGCCATACCTACGACTATCCCCCTGTTAACCACCTCCATCCTTTCGCAGGGCTGTCAGGCTACTCGGGGCGAGGCACCGAACCCATAACCGAATCACACAGAGAGACAGTGACATCTGGAATGGAAGGTGTGAGAATCAGGGACCAGGGACACTAAGAATCAGCGCGTGGAAAGCGGGCATTCGATGAGGGGCCAGGGAGCGGCGTGGTGTGGGTGTTGGTGGGGGTGATGATAGGGTCGGTGGGGGTGATGGTGGGGTCGGTGGGGCTGATAATTGAGTGTTTAGGGAGAGAAAGAATCGGGGAGAAGAGACGGTGAAGGGCACGGAGACGTAATCGGTAACAGATCTGAGAAGGGGCATGTGGCTGGCCGTGGCTGTGGAAGTGATTGCGGGGGTGGGGGGGGGGGTGAGTTCGAAAAGTTTGATTACCGAGAGTCCCGGGAGGGAGCGCCGCCTGTTTGTTGGTGGATTTAATATCACTGGCACATTTCCAGACACGTGTTGTCTTCTGGCACTAATACAGCAAAATACGAAGTTTTAAAACTAAGTTACATTGAGAAACATATATTAATATTAAATATGTATTTTTCAATGTATATGTAGTTCATAAAGAGAGGGAAATTATGTAGGCGTACATATGGGCTCATTTTCCATTCTGAAATTTGATGGCGGAGGTAAGATACTGCTTCTGAAACGTTGAATGTGGGAGTTCAGGTTCATGACGGTAGCAAGGAGAAGAGGGCGGTTCTTGGGAGATGGGGATACTTCGTGATCGATGCCGGATTTCTGATCATCGCCTGTTGAAGATGACTTTGGAGCTGGAGAGGACAGAGCCCGTAATCAATTTGACTGAGACTGCATCTCTCTGTAGCTTTTCAGATACTGCGCAGTTGCCCCTTGAGGAAGGGATGGAGAGTTGGAGGGTTGATCACTGAGAGTTCAGGGAGGAGTAACAGTTCTGGGAGATTAACTGTCCGCCCATCCCGCTAACACAGTGAGGGACGCGGAGCAAACTCGCTGTCTGCGAACTGCAGCGTACGGATGCACCGTCCCTGCCGGTTGTTCCGGTGTTTTCAGTAGAGCACAGCACAGGAGGGAAATCGGCCCCTAAAATCAGCGCTGGCAATCTCCATGACCATGGTTAATCATCCCATGTCTCAGCTCCTTTTCCCCATCATTTAAATATGCTCCCGTCTCCACTGTAACTATACCTTATGACCCGTTGCATACACACCACTGTACCATCTCTGGGTTAGAAGATTTCGGGGATTCAGCTACATGAGAGAGCAAATGACCCTCTGTCGCGCTCAACCCTGAACATGGTTCAGCTCTAAACCAATGTGAAATACCACCCTCACTGGCCATACCGCTGCCGAAATTCTGCTGCGTCCTGCATTCGTCACTCACCCCCTCCCTGGGAAATACCCTTCCCCCAATCCCTTCGATTTCCATCTTGTGCTGACACTATGTGATGAGACACGTCTTGTCGGGTTACCTCCCCAGTGACCTTCCGGTCTTGCCGGGCTTTAGAAAATAAGAACATATAGCAAAAGTTCTGAGCCAATTGGACCAGCTAGTCTGCTCCGACTCATCATCGTGGCTGATGCACTTTCTCTCTCAGCCCTGTCTTCTGTCTTCTCGTAACCCTTCATGCCCCGATTAATCAAGAATCTATCAACTTCTGCCTTAAATATGTCCAATAACTAGGCCTCCACATGTGCCTCAATGGAAACGATCCCGATGATCCATAAATTTGAGTTCCTGCCTCCTACACCAGTCCCTCAGCCACACACGCACCTGTCAGATCATCCCATCCTTACCTTCACTGGAGGGCGCACAGACACTGGTCTAGATATAACTACTTGAAGCTCCATAAATATCTCTTCAGTGTCTACTTATTTTCCCATGTATATTACTGGTCGTAGGATGTATCCTGGCTTCAGGTTGCTTACACTCCCCCTTGAGGTTGCTGTGAACCCGATCAGAGACTTCCCTGCCCAGGCGCCTGGGAGAAACATACCAACCATGTGCCACTATCGAGTCGACAGAATCTGACCTCCGTTCCTCTGACTATCTGATCTCCTATCACCACTGCAGTCCTCTTCATCTCTCTGCTCTTCCATGCTACCACAGTGCCAGAAACCAGATCACTGCGAAGGGTTCCGGCCCGAAACGTTGACTGATCGTTTCCACGGATGCTGCCCGACCTGATGGGTTCCTCCAGCGTGTTATGAGATCAATGCGACCACCTGCCCCAAACCCTGGAGCAGATATGTTTATCAGGGACGCTGGAGGTATCCCGGAATCCTACATCTAACGCACAGACCAAGTCCAGAGGAGATGCTCCTGACATTAAGTTGCTGCACAAACACATTTATTTATGGGGTAACGCACGCCAAGTTCAGGCAACAGTTCATCAGTGTAAAGCAATATCCGTTCATGTCAATTATTCAATTAATTGATAAACGTAATATCAAAGTTCTTCTCGGAGGCAGTCACCATGTTTTCTATCTTGACGCTACAGAACTGGCGGTCATCAGAGAACATGGCAGCAGGTAGAATAAATGTGCTTTAGAATCCGAGAGTGACAGAGCACGTCAGCAGAATCTTCTGCAAACGCTGCTCCCAACCTTTACCTCCTGCCAATTAATAAACACTTCCTTCCTTTTATTTTTTTTCATTATATCCCCGTTCTCGCCACAACCACATTACGTTCGGTAATGAATCCCATACTCCAGTGTAAATTTCCAACGGTCAAGTGACCGACAAAGCTGTGGCTTCCTGTGACATGGAGGAAAAGGAAAAGCGAGCGGAAATACTGCCGTCACGAGGCGAACGGTCGGAATTCGCTCAGAGCAGTCCTGAGATCAGATCGGGCCTGGTTCGTGCTCGGATTCTGTGAGTAGCACAGCAAAGAGATTTAGCTGATTTCATTCTAAATCAGTAGGCCCTTCAACACGCTATGACCAGACAACATCCAACTGCACAGAGGTCCTAACTTCATCGTTCGAGTTCACCTGTCTCCAGTGAGTTGGTATCAACTTTCTGATGTGTTTACCTGAACAGGGAATGACGCAAAGAGGTCCTATTCTCATCTAAAGAAAGTCTCAAGTGACTTGCATGACATAGTTAGGAAGGTGTCTTTCTGCTTCATTTCCCAGAGTGTTCATTAGGAGGTAACAAAGAATTTTAATGAACGCAGCATGGTAGAAACCATCAACACGCAGTTTGGTAAGGCATTGAGTCAATGTCCGATGGTTAATGCAGACGGTCAAATGACAAGGGACATGACCATTAAACCACAGGATATCGGAGCAGTATTGTGACCCTCGGTCCATCGTATTCCTCCAATTTTCCATCGCGGGCAATCTGTTCCACAACCCCAACCTCCTTCTCTTTCCCAAAAACCTTTAGTCCCCTGACCAATTAAGAACCTATGATCCTTTTTCTGGAAATCACCCAATCGACAGATGTACCTTGAAAAGACTTCTTAACAGGCCGCATCACTGTCTGGTATCGGGGCGGTGGAGATTGAGGGGTGCTAATTCACACGACAGAAAGTTGTAAAATTGGTCAGCACTATCTTGGATACTAGCCTCCGTGGTATCCAGGATATCTTCAAAGAACAGTGCCTCGGAAATTATGATGGCCCTAGTCCCCGAAGGCACGCCCTCTTCTCGCACTCACTCTCAGCGATTCAGGAGCCAAATCTTCCCCTCTGCCATCCAATGTCTAAATGGACATTGAACTTATGAACCTCACTCTTTAATCTGTTTTGCTCTATTTTTTTTAATAACTGTTTAATATACATAATATGTTTACTCTAATTGAATGATTGATTGAATTTTATTTCTGTATTTATCATGTATTGATTGTATTGCTGCCGCTAAGGTAACAGATTTCTCGACATATGTCCCAGATATTAAACCCGATTCTGATATTGATTCTGAAGCAAGTCACATCCGTAAGACAGATGTTGGTGAAGATCAGAACTGAGATTCTCAATCTGGATCAGAGAAAAATGAATTCAGTGTTAAAATTCCAGCTCTCGAAATCCCAAGCGTTTGGCACAATAATGTGACAAGAATGAGCAGTTTCGCTCACCTAATTTCTGCCCGCACCGATTCGAAACCCCAGAAAATGTATATACCGATATTGTATGCAAGTTAGAGCCACCTGTGTCCTGGTCAGAGCAAGGGAAGAGGTTAAGCAATGTAATTTCACTTGCCAGTTTCTTGTTCTTCCACATAAATGTCTACAGCGCTCGTCGACATGCAGATCCATAGTTTTCCAAAGACTGGCTGTGCTCTTTCCATTTTACACGTATTTCCACAATAGAGTGTAACACCAACACAACCTCCCAACTCCTACACTGACCTCCTAAGGCCAGCGTGCCGAACACCTTTCCCACAGTTTCTCTGCATATGAGACGGTTTTCAGCAAAGTATGCCCTTCTGCGACTCTCTCTCTCTCTCTCTCTCTCTCTCTCTCTCTCTCTCTCTCTCTCTCTCTCTCTCCTTGCTGATTTGCACTCCCCGGGGCTCTACCATTCATAGAATAAATACTCAGCTGTTTTGAAATTCCACAATGTGATACTTCAAAATTACCCACCTTGAAAACTATTTCCAATTCCTTCGTCAGTGTTTCTGTTTGATATAGCCATTTATCTCGTGCGTCAGTGCAGAAATCGTGAAGCAAATCGCTGATAGTATCCAATAACGGGGCTCGTCCGGGATTTGAACCCGGGACCTCTCGCATATTCAATGCTTTTTCACCCAAAGCGAGAATCATACCACTAGACCAACGAGCCCACGTTCGCAGACTGCGTCGCAGCTGAACTCCGAAGCCACTTAAAGTTAATTGGTGGAAAACCCATTCTCCTTTCCGTTGATGAGAGGAGAGCCTGATGTCGAAATATGTTGGGCCCGTATTTCTTTGAGATTACGAGTATTTGCTACTTCATTCAGTCAAAATAAGAATATAACGGGCCCTGATATAGAGCAGGTCAGAATGCATTTGCCAGTGGAAGGGAACCAAACAAGGGACGTTTGTTTAAAACTCAATTCCGAGCAGACTTTTCTTGCATAGGGTGATGCTGCTCAGCGATTCCCTGCCCCGGCTGCTGGTGGACGGTTGATAATTGAATGATTTCAGGCGGGTGTACAGAAGTACTTGTTTCATGAACAGCACAGTCGTTTGATACTATTGAGACTTGGTTGCAGAAGGAAATAATACTCCACAATCTGATCAGTGTTCCAGGGATACACTGTTTTAGACATGACAGAGCAGGGGTGTGACGAGTCAGGGAAAATGTCAGGGCATTATTCCAACAGGACAGGATGGGGAGTTTGACTACTGAGGATAAATCGGTGGAACTAAGGGATCAGAAATGAGTGACCACATTAGTGGGATTATATTACAAGCCACTCAATAGTCAGTTGGATTTAGAGGAGCAGACTACTACAAGAAACATAAGGTGGTTTTAACTTTCCACTTATTAACTGGGATATCTATAGTGTAAATGATCTTGAGGTGGATAGATTGTGTCAAATGTGTTCAGCAAAGTTTCCTTCATCAGTACGTAGAAGTCCCAGGTCTCCCTGATAGAGAGTATGCGATACTTGATCTGCTGCTGGGGAATGAGACGCAGCCGGTCATGTTTGTTTACGGGAACGAGTTTGTTATTTCGAAGCTCAACCCACCACAGAAAGTTTGCAAAGGGCTAGCCGGATTCGGACCCAGAACCACTCGCCTTGAAGTTCGGGTCTTTAGTTTAAAGGCAACAAGGGTGCAGATTGTGCTGCTCCTCAGTTGACATTATAAATCACAGAAAGGCCAGTTTTCATGTTATCAGAAAGGATGTGGCAAGTGCCGATTGGTACAGGTTGTTTTCTGGTAAAAGTATGATTGGCATGTGGGAGGCCTGCAAAGATGAAATTTTGAGAGAACAGAGTATGTCTGACCCTGTCAGAATAAAAACAGCAAATATAATAGATGTTGGAAACCTTGGTTTACAAGAGATATTCAGGTCTTGGGTAAGAAGAGGAAATGGGTGCATAGCAAGTGGGGGATGGAAGGAACAAATTAGATACCTGAGTATAGGAAATACCAGAGAACAATTAAGGAGGAAATCAGAAGGGCTAAAAGAAAGCATGAGCTTGCTCTAGCAGATTAGGAGAAAGATAATTCCAAGGAATTCTACAGCTATGTGAAGAGCGAAAGGATAGCAATGGACAAAACTGGTCTTCTTGAGGATCTTCCATTCATGGGGCCAAAAAAGATGGGAGAATCCTACATGTCCATTCTCGTAATAATTCTAAGTGTTTATCAGACAACCGGCTTCCTCACAGCTACCAGGTCCTCCACTCATTATCTACAAACTTGGCACAAGGTTATCAATTCTGCCATCCAAATCACTGACTTATTATAACCATATAACTATATAACAATTGCAGCACGGAAACAGGCCATCTCGGCCCTTCTAGTCCATGCCGAACTCTAACTCTCACCTAGTCCCACCGACCTGCACTTGGCCCATAACCCTCCATTCCTTACCTGTCCATTTAACTGTCCAATTTAACTTTAAACGACAACATCGAACCTGCCTCAACCATTTCTGCTGGAAGCTCGTTCCACACAGCTACCACTCTCTAAGTAAAGAAGTTCCCCCTCATGTTACCCCTAAACTTCTGCCCTTTAACTCTCAACTCATGTCCTCTTGTTTGAATCGCCCCCATTCTCAATGGAAAAAGCCTATCCACATCAACTCTATCTATCCCCCTCATAATTTTGAACACCTCTATCGAGTCCCCCCTCAACCTTCTACGTTCCAAAGAATAAAGACCCAACTTGTTCGAACTTTCTCTGTAACTTAGGTGATGAAACCCAGGTAACATTCTAGTAAATCTTCTTTGTACTCTTTCTATTTTGTTGACAACTTTCCTATAATTCGGTGACCAAAACTGTACACAGTACTCCAAATTTGGCCTTACCAATGCCTTGTACAATTTCAACATTACATCCCAACTCCTATACTCAATGCTCTGATTTATAAAGGCCAGCATACCAAAAGCCTTCTTCACCACACTATGCACATGAGATTCCACCTTCAGGGAACTATGCACCATTATTCCTAGATCCCTCTGTTCTACTGCATTCTTCAATGCCCTACCATTTACCACTTTTGATTAGTTCAACCAAAATGTAGAACCTCACATTTATTAGCATTAAACTCCAACTGCCATCTTTCAGCCCACTCTTCTATCCGGCCTACATCTCTCTGCAGGCTTTGAAATCCTACTTCATTATCCACAACTCCAACTATCTTCGTATCATCAGAATACTTACTCATCAAATTTACCACCCCATCATCCAGATCATTAATGTGTATGACAAATAACATTGGACCCAGTACAGATCCCTGAGGCACGCCACTAGTCACCGATCTCCTATCTGACAAACAGTTATCCACCAATACTCTCTGACGTATTCCCATCCTGCCACTGCTGAATCCATTTTACTACTTAAATATTAATACTAAACGATTGAACCTTCCTAACCAACCGTCCGTGTGGGACCTTGTCCTTGTCAAAGGCCTTACTGAAGTCCATATAGACAACATCCACCGCTTTACCCTCGTCAACTTTCCTAGTTACCTCTTCAAAAAATTAAATAATATTTGTCAAACATGACCTTCCACGCACAAATCCATGTTGACTGTTCCTAATCACACCCTGTCTATCCAGATAATTATATATACCATCCCTAAGAATACTTTCCATCAATTTACCCATAACTGACGTCAAACTCACAGGCCGATAATTGCTAGGTTTATTCTTAGAACCATTTTTAAACAATGGACCAACATGAGCAATACGCCAATCCTCCGGCACCATGCCCTTTTCTAATGACATTTGAAGTATCTCTGTCAGAGTCCCTGCTATTTCCACACTATCTTCCCTCAATGTCCGGTGGAATATCCTGTCAGGACTAGGAGACTTATGCACTCTTGTATTCCTTGAAAGCGCCAGTACTTCCTCTTCTTTAATCGTCATACTTTCCATAACCACCCTTCTTGTTTCCTTTACCTTACACAATTCAATATCCAGGCAACACACATCAAAGTTGCTGGTGAACGCAGCAGGCCAGGCAGCATCTATAGGAAGAAGCGCAGTCGACGTTTCAGGCCGAGACCCTTCGTCAGGACTAACTGAAGGAAGAGTGAGTAAGGGATTTGAAAGCTGGAGGGGGAGGGGGAGATGCAAAATGATAGGAGAAGACAGGAGGGGGAGGGATGGTGCCGAGAGCTGGACAGGTGATAGGCAGAAGGGGATACGAGAGGATCATGGGACAGGAGGTCCGGGAAGAAAGACCGGGGGGGGGGTGACCCAGAGGATGGGCGAGAGGTATATTCAGAGGGACAGAGGGAGAAAAAGGAGAGTGAGAGAAAGAATGTGTGCATTAAAAAGAGTAACAGATGGGGTACGAGGGGGAGGTGGGGCCTAGCGGAAGTTAGAGAAGTCAATGTTCATGCCATCAGGTTGGAGGCTACCCATACGGAATATAAGGTGTTGTTCCTCCAACCTGAGTGTGGCTTCATCTTTACAGTAGAGGAGGCCGTGGATAGACATGTCAGAATGGGAATGGGATGTGGAATTAAAATGTGTGGCCACTGGGAGATCCTGCTTTCTCTGGCGGACAGAGCGTAGATGTTCAGCAAAGCGGTCTCCCAGTCTGCGTCGGGTCTCACCAATATATAAAAGGCCACATCGGGAGCACCGGACGCAGTATATCACCCCAGTCGACTCACAGGTGAAGTGATGCCTCACCTGGAAGGACTGTCTGGGGCCCTGAATGGTGGTAAGGGAGGAAGTGTAAGGGCATGTGTAGCACTTGTTCCGCTTACACGGATAAGTGCCAGGAGGGAGATCAGTGGGGAGGGATGAGGGGGACGAATGGACAAGGGAGTTGTGTAGGGAGCGATCCCTGCGGAATGCAGAGAGGGGGGGGAGGGAAAGATATGCTTAGTGGTGGGATCCCGTTGGAGGTGGCGGAAGTTACGGAGAATAATATGTTGGACCCGGAGGCTGGTGGGGTGGTAGGAGAGGACCAGGGGAACCCTATTCTTAGTGGGGTGGTGGGAGGATGGAGTGAGAGCAGATGTACGTGAAATGGGGGAGATGCGTTTAAGAGCAGAGTTGATAGTGGAGGAAAAGGGGCTTCCCTTCCTCCACTATCAACTCTGCTCTTAAACGCATCTCCCCCATTTCACGTACATCTGCTCTCACTCCATCCTCCCACCACCCCACTAAGAATAGGGTTCCCCTGGTCCTCACCTACCACCCCACCAGCCTCCGGGTCCAACATATTATTCTCCGTAACTTCCGCCACCTCCAACGGGATCCCACCACTAAGCATATCTTTCCCTCCCCCCCTCTCTCTGCATTCCGCAGGGATCGCTCCCTACACAACTCCCTTGTCCATTCGTCCCCCCCATCCCTCCCCACTGATCTCCCTCCTGGCACTTATCCGTGTAAGCGGAACAAGTGCTACACATGCCCTTACACTTCCTCCCTTACCACCATTCAGGGCCCCAGACAGTCCTTCCAGGTGAGGCATCACTTCACCTGTGAGTCGACTGGGGTGATATACTGCGTCCGGTGCTCCCGATGTGGCCTTTTATATATTGGTGAGACCCGACGCAGACTGGGAGACCGCTTTGCTGAACATCTACGCTCTGTCCGCCAGAGAAAGCAGGATCTCCCAGTGGCCACACATTTTAATTCCACATCCCATTCCCATTCTGACATGTCTATCCACGGCCTCCTCTACTGTAAAGATGAAGCCACACTCAGGTTGGAGGAACAACACCTTATATTCCGTATGGGTAGCCTCCAACCTGATGGCATGAACATTGACTTCTCTAACTTCCGCTAGGCCCCACCTCCCCCTCGTACCCCATCTGTTACCCTTTTTAATGCACACATTCTTTCTCTCACTCTCCTTTTTCTCCCTCTGTCCCCCTGAATATACCTCTTGCCCATCCTCTGGGTCACCCCCCCCCAGTCTTTCTTCCCGGACCTCCTGTCCCATGATCCTCTCGTATCCCCTTCTGCCTATCACCTGTCCAGCTCTCGGCACCATCCCTCCCCCTCCTGTCTTCTCCTATCATTTTGCATCTCCCCCTCCCCCTCCAGCTTTCAAATCCCTTACTCACTCTTCCTTCAGTTAGTCCTGACGAAGGGTCTCGGCCTGAAACGTCGACTGCGCTTCTTCCTATAGATGCTGCCTGGCCTGCTGCGTTCACCAGCAACTTTGATGTGTGTTGCTTGAATTTCCAGCATCTGCAGAATTCCTGTTGTTTGCGTTACAATTCAATATCCTTCTCCTCAGTGAATACCGAAGAAAAGAAATTGTTCAGAATCTCCCCCATATCTTTTGGCTCCACACATAGCTGTCCACTGTGTTCTCCAAGGGACAATTTTAACCCTCACTATCCTTTTGCTATTTATATAACGGTAGAAACCCTTGGGATTTATTTTCACCTTACCTGCCAAAGCAACCTCATATCTTCTTCTAGCTTTGTTAATTTCTGTGGAATGTGGAATATAATGTGGAAAGAAGAGTCCCAAACCAAAACCAACCTCTGAAGGAACAACACTAGTCACCGGTAGCCAACCAGAAAAGACCACTTTCTTCCCACTCATTGCTACTTGCCAATCAGCCACGCCCCTGTCACGCTTGTAACGTGTCTAGCCTCATATGCGACATCATTTAGAAGGCCTACTAAAAGCCCTAGTAATTATCCTTTACTGACTCTCCTTTCCTGCCTGTTATTTCTGCAAAGAATTCTAACAATTTTGTCAGGCGAGATTACCCCTCATAGAAAGCATGCAGACCACGGTCTATTTCATCATCTGCCTTCAAGCTCCCCAAAACTTCGTTGTTAATAATGGCTTTCAACGTCTTACCTTCCAGTGACTTCATGTGTTCTGCCATTCTCCCTTCTTAAAGAGTGGAGTGTCGTGTACAATTTCCAGTCCTCCAAAATCATTCCAGAATACAAATGACTGTTGAATGATCACTACCAATCCCTCCATAATTCAGTTATGCCTGATAGTGGTGGGCTGTTCCTGAAACAATGAGTGTGTGGATTTATGCGACTGTACCTCCTCCTTCACGGTAGCAATGAGAAGAGAGCATGCTCTGGGTGATGGGTCTTTAATGCTGGATGATGCCTTCCAAAACATCGCCTACTTAAGATGTCGTTGCTGTTGAGGAGGCTGGATGATGGATGAGTTTGCCACTTTCCGTAGCTTTTGTGATCCTGAATAGTAGAACACCTCCACCCAATAGCAGACAGTGATTAAACCAGTTAGAGTGCTCTTTGCGATACATCTGTACAAAATTTACAACAGTCTTTCGTGACATATCCAGTCTCCTCAGACTCCGAATGTAATACAGCAACTGCCGTGCCCTCTTCCTAATTAATCACGGGTGCAGGATAGATCTTCAGAGATGTTGACACCCAGGTACATGAAACTGCTCACCCTTTCCAGTGCTGACCCCTCAATGAGGACGGGTATGAATTCCCTTGACTTCTCCTTCCTGAAGTGCACAGTCAAAGCCCTGGTCAGAACTGACGTTAAGAAGAAGCTTTTTGCTTTGACACCACACAACCCGCTGATCTGTCTCACTCCTGTACACCTTCTCCTCACTATCTGACTGCTGCCAACAATAGTAGTGGAATCGGCAGAATTATACATTTATATCTGAGGCACCCACACGACTCTTCCCTCCTACGCTCTCGAATTTGGGGCGTGCTGTCATCCACAGTGAAAACAGACACAAATACATATTCAGTTCATATTGTCATTACTGATGCAACCACAAACTGTTATAAAAAGCCGTCTCATAGGCATTCTACCATTTCCTTCTTTTTGGATCAGGTAGCAACCTGATTTTCCCAATCCACCTGCAAATTGAAACCCCCATGGTCTGTTTCTGTGTTGTCTGACTCTGTGACTCTTTCTCCTCCTCTCTCAGCTCTACAGTTCTCCACTTCCTCCATCTCCTCACCCCCCCCCCCACACACACAACACGGCACCCTCTAGCAAAACCTTATTTTTTCAACTTGTGACCTTTTGCCAGATGTTACCTGTTCGATAATGAGGAACCTTCTCTGTTCTCAGTCTGTTCGCTATGGTGGCAAATAGAAGGACAGAACAGGGCAGAATTAAGCAGAAGGATGTTCCTATCAGAATGTTAATGGCCACAGAAGCGAGGGCGAATTATTTGGAATGTTTTGCAGACAAACAGAACTTTCAGCCTCACAAACAGCCCGGCATCAGTTTGACCCTCCCTCGCAAGCCGCCACCCCATTTCTGTTTATCAACTCCCCCCCCCACCCTCTCTCTCTCTCTCTCTCTCTCTCTCTCTCTCTCTCTCTCTCTCTCTCTCTCTCTCTCACTTTCTCCCTGTCCCACTTCACCGCCCCAATCCAGGAACTCCTCTCACTTCTGTCTCTGGGTGAATTTGCATTTGTGTCTTTGAACGCGTGATACCTGCGTGAGTGAAATGAATAGTCCTTTGTTCTTAAACTGTGTTTCCTGTTGCCAATAATTTCCTGTGTTTTGCCTCCCTCCTTTCTTAATGTGTGGAGTGGCATTTGCAATTTTCCATTTCCCCGACACTATTCAAGAAAATTAACGACTACTGATGCCTCCACAATCATTTCAGATACTTTCAGACCTTTCAGCTACCCAAGTACCTTCTTCTCAGCATTATCAACTACACTCACTTCTGCCACCCGACACTCAAAATCCTGGCATACTGATGGTGCATTTTGCAGTGAAGATCAACGCAAAATATTTAGTAAATTTGGCCGACCTTCTTAATCACGACTTCTTCATCATCATGTTTCACTCTTGTCTCTACTTTAGTCTCTATAGACTTGAAAATGCTTTTGAAATTCTCTTTTATATTATTAAACATTTCACCTTTTTATTTCATCTTTTCGTATTTCTCTTTTATTGATTTCAGTTTTTTTTATCCTCTAGTTTTCCATTAATTATTGCGTCATTGAATACACTCGTTTGCTTTTCTGCTTCGTCCTGCATTTACACGATCACTTTACCAGGCATTGCTGCTCTGTCATGGTTCCCTTCCAATCAACCTTTGCCCAGGTACACTGTCATCCCTCTGTAGTACTCCACTGTCGGACTCACACATCTGATTTCACCTTCTCCCTCTCAAGGTGCAGGGTGAATTCTGATCACAGCCTGATAATACAACACCTAATACAGGCTTGCATTTACCGTAGACGGCTCGATCACAAGCTGCTCGAAAAAGTCATCGTGCAGGCATCCTACAATTTCCATCTTCTGGGGTCCAACACCAACTTAATTTTCCTGAACGTCCTGCCAATTGAAACCTTTATGGCTATCATTACATTGCCCTTTTTACATTCCCTTTCTATCCACTGCTGCAATTTGTTGCCCGCATCCTAGTTACTGGTGAGAGGCCTGTATATAACTCCCGCCAGGGTTTGTTTTCCATTGTAGTTTCTTAATTTTACCCACAAGGATACTCCATCTTCCCAATGCTATAAACATATGAGATAAGATGTAGGATGAGAAATAGGATATTAAGCCCATCGTCTTCTCTCCCATTCCATCATATCAGATCGGTGATCTCAGTCAACCCCATATACCTACCTCGTGGCCATATCCCCTGATGCACTGACTGACCAGGAAACGATCAACTTCTGCCTTAAATATACACATGCACTTGGCCTCCACCGCTGTCTGTGACAGAGTTTCACGTATTCACAAATCCTTGGCTAAAAAAAAACGCTCCTTACCTCTGATCTAAAAGGTCGCCCTCTATATTGAGCCTGTGTCCTCTGTTTCAATATGTCCCCACCATAACAAAAAACAGCACCCTTTCCACATGCATTCACCGGGATATAATGAGATTCCCTGAGATTCTTCTAAATTCCAGTGAGTACCAGCACAGACCTGCCAGGCATTTCCCATATGTTATCTCATTCATTCTGGAAACATCCTCGAGAAAATCTTCTGGATTTTCTCCAATGAAAACACATATTTTCCGAGATATGGCTCCCAAAACTGTTGACAGTACTCCAACTGGGGCCTAGTTAGTGTCTTATAAAGCCTCAGTATGATTTCCTTGTTTTTATATTCTATTGTATTCTATTCTTCTTGAAACAAATCAAAACATTGCACTTGCGCTATTTACCACAGACAATCTGCACCTGCGATGATTGATCATTCTCCCCATTAGATAATATTTCATACTATTATTTGTTTAACCAAAGTGTATCATCATACGTCTCCCATACTGTATCTCCTCTGCCACTGTTTGCCCATTCTTTCAATTTGCCTGAGTCCTGCTGAAATCGCGTTGCTTTCTCGTCTCTATCTATCCTTCCCCTTATCTTCGTGTCATATGGAAACTTTGCCACAAAGCCATCAATTGTATTATTCAAATCTCGACCAACAATGTAAAAAGCACAATCCAGAGGAACACCATTAGTAACTGGCAGCCAGCCAGAAATGTCCGGTTTATTCACAGTTGCTATCTCCTGATGTCTCTACCCTGTTCCACACCATCACCCTATTCCAGGAACTCCTCTCGCTTCTGTCTGTGAGTGCGTTTGCATTTGTGGCTTTTAACACGTGATACCTGCATGAGTGAAGTGAATAGTCCTTGGTTCTCTCTCTGTTTGCTTCCTGTGGTGAATGTGGTGTCAGAACGTAGCCACAAAAGTCAGAGTAAATCATTTAAGAGGAGTTTGCAAGAACAGATCACTTGGAACAAAAGCTCAACCTTAAATATACAAAATGACTTCGGCTGCACAATCATCTGCAGCAATGAATTCCAATAAGCACTCTCTGGCCAAAGAAACTCCTCTTCATCTCAATTCTAAAGCAAGTTCCTCTATTCTGAGGCTGTGACCATCAGTTTTAGACTTCACCACAATAGGAAATATCCTTTCAACATCCACTTTATCCAACGCTTTGAATATTCCATAGGCTTAAATGAGCTCCTCCTCATCCTTGTTAACTCAAGCAGGTAGCTGCACAGCAACATCTAATGGTCTCCATACGTTAACCCTTACATTCAGAGGATTATTCTCGTGGACCACCTCTGAATACTCTCCTATGTCAGCACATCCTTCATTGGAAAAGGGACCCACGGCTACAAAATACTCCAAAGGCCGTCTGACACAAACCTTCTCAAGCCCGAGCATTCCATCCTGGTCTTTATATCCTAGCGCTCTCAAAATGAATTGTAACATTTTTGAATCCCTCCGAGATGGATTCTTAGAAATGCCAAAATTCAATGGGACCATACCCTAGCAGGGATGACAGTGGCACAGTAATGGCAAGTGTTTCTGGGAATAATGCGGAAGGTGCAGGATCAGTTTGTTCCAAGGTGGAAGAAAGATCCTAAGGGGAGTAAGGGGAGGCCGTGGCTGACGAAGGAAGTAATGAGCAGTATAAAAATAAAAGAAAAGAAATATAACATAGCAAAGACGAGTGGGAAGCCGGAGGATTGGGAAACTTTTAAAGAAAAACAAAAGGTAACTAAAAAGGCTATACGCGGAGAAAAAATGAGGTACAAAGGTAAACTAGCCAAGAATATAAAGGAGGATAGTAGAAGCTTTTTTAGGTATGTGAAAAGGAAAAAAAAAAAAAAGACCAAGTTTGGGCCCTTGAAAACTGAAGCGGGTGAATTTATTATGGGGAACAAGGAAATGGCAGACGATTTGAACAGGTGCTTTGGATCTGTCTTCACTAGGGAAGAAACAAACAATCTCCCAGAGGAAATAGTAGCCAAAGGACCTAGGGTAATGGAGGAATTGAAGGAAATTTATATTA
Source organism: Mobula hypostoma (assembly GCF_963921235.1). Lineage (NCBI taxonomy): Eukaryota > Metazoa > Chordata > Chondrichthyes > Myliobatiformes > Myliobatidae > Mobula > Mobula hypostoma. Next base: position 2,254,258 of record NW_026948187.1, on the reverse strand, counting down.
GGCTCGAAATGGTGTTGGATAGGCTGTTGGATCTGAAGGCTGATAAGTCCCCGGGACCTGATGGTCTGCATCCCAGAGTACTTAAGGAGGTGGCTTTAGAAATTGTGGACGCATTGGTAATCATTTTCCAACGTTCTATAGATTCAGGATCAGTTCCTGTGGATTGGAAGGAGGCTGATGTTGTCCCTCTCTTCAAGAAGGGAGGAAGAGAGAAAACAGGGAATTATAGACCGGTTAGCCTGACGTCGGTGGTGGGAAAGATGCTGGAGTCAATTATAAAAGATGAAATTACGGCACATCTGGATAGCAGTAACAGGATTGGTCCGAGTCAGCATGGATTTACGAAGGGGAAATCGTGCTTGACTAATCTTCTGGAATTTTTTGAGGGTGTAACTACGAAAATGTATAAGGGAGAGCCAGTGGATATAGTGTAGCTGGACTTTCAGAAAGCCTTTGATAAAGTCCCACATAGGAGATTAGTGGGCAAAATTAGGGCACATGGTATTGGGGGCAGAGTATTGACATGGACTGAAAACTGGCTGGCTGTCAGAAAACACAGAATAACGATTAACAGGTCCCTTTCGGAATGCCAGGCAGTGACCAGTGGGTTACCGCAGCTGTTTACAATATATATTAATGATTTAGATGAGGGAATTAAAAGTAACATTAGCAAATTTTCCGATGACACAAAGCTGGGTGGCAGTGTGAAAAGTGAGGAGGATGTTGTGAGAATGCAGGGTGATTTGGATAGGCTGGGTGAGTGGGCAGATGCATGGCAGATGCAGATTAGTGTCGATAAATGTGAGGTTATCTACTTTGGTGGTAAGAACGGCAAGGCAGATTGTTATCTAAATGGAGTCAAGTTAGGAAAAGGGGAGCACAACGAGATCTGGGTGTTGTTCTAGATCAGTCACTTAAAGCAATCATGCAGTACAAGGGGAATTGAGTATCAGAGCAAAGAGGTCCTTCTGCAGCTGTACAGGGCCCTGGTGAGACCACACCTGGAGTACTGTGTGCAGTTTTGGTCTCCAAATTTGAGGAAGGACATTCTTGCTATTGAGGGAGTGCAGCGTTGGTTCATAAGGTTAATTCCCGGGATGGCGCGACTGTCATATGTTGAAAGATTGGAGCGACTGGGCTTGTATACTCTGGAATTTAAAGGCTGAGAGGGGATCTTATTGAAGCATTAGATTATTAAGGGATTGGACACGCTGGAGGCAGGAAGCATGTTCCCACTGATGGGTGAGTCCAGAACCAAAGGACACAGTTTAAGAACTTGGGGTAGGCCATTTCGAACAGAGTTGAGGAAAAACTTTTTCACTCAGAGAGTGGTGGATATATGGAATGCTCTGCCCCAGAAGGCTGTGGAGGCCAAGTCTCTGGATGCTTTCAAAAAAGAGATGGATTGAGCTGTTGAAGATAGCGGAATCAAAGGTTATGGGGATAAGGCAGGAACTGGATACTTCACAGTGAATGGCGGTGCTGGCTCGAAGGGCCGAATGGGCTACTCCTGCACCTACTGTCTATTGTCTATTGTCTATATAGCTGCAAAATTTCCTCTGGACTTTTACACTCAATCCCAGAAAATCAGAAGTACAGAAAAGGGACAGTATTTCCAGTCACTTGAACAATGTCAATTTTCTAGAGAACTGTGAATGGATTTGCTAAATACCAATCGACTCTTACTAAAAAGATAAAATACAACAGTGAAGCATCACAAGAATAACTAAATGAAATGAGACAGGTACTGACTTCAAAAGCTGCTAGATAATGAGGTTGACCTCAGGACGAAACATCGTGGAATCATAGAAACTGCTACTGTACTGAAACAAAGCCGAACCTTGAACTGTTGTAATTTTTGATCTGGTGGAAAAATTACACTGGACAACTCATCAGCGCTGATTCCACGATAAGATTATGAGTCGAGTCTCTGCTCCAGCACAAGCTCTCGTAACATTCATTCAGCAACAATGTCAAAATTGCCTTGTTGCTTCACTGTGATGACGCATCTTTAATGCGATTCATATTTACTCTGTTCCGGCGTAAACACGAGGAATTCTGCAGATGCTGGAAATTCAAGCAACACACATCAAATTTGCTGCGTTCACCAGCATATTTGATGTGCGTTACTCTGTTCCGGCAATCGGTTGTTTTTCTGATATATGGTAGGAGTCAAACAGGACACACTGGAGGCCATGGTAGAACAAAGTACCCTGCGGAAAATGTTGGCAATACTGGACAATATTTCTCATTCTCTGCATACTACCTCGGCTGCACCGACTAAGAACTAAATTGAAATGAAATGAATTGAATTGAGTCGACTTTATTACTTACAACCTTCATATACACGAGGAGTAAAAATCTCTACGTTACGTAGAGGTCCGAATGTGCAACGTACAATTTGTAGGAATTGATAATAAAAATGTATTTACAACAGGACAGTCAATATAACATAGAAATACAATTGTGCATGAATTAATCAGTCTGAATGCCTGGTGGAAGAAGTTGTCCCGGAGCTTGATGGTCCTGACTTTTATGCTGCGGCACCGTTTCCTTGATGGTAGCCTCTGGAACAGTTTGTGGTTGGGGTGACTTGGGACCCCAATGATCGTTCGGGTACTCTTTACGCACCTGCCTTTTTTAAATGTCCTTAACAGTGGCAGGTTCATATCTACAGATGCGCGGGGCTGTCCACAACACTCTCTGCAGATTCCTACGATTGAGCGATGTACAGTCCCCATACCAGGCAGTAATGCAGCCAATCAGGATGTTCTCAATTGTGTCGCCGTGGAAAATACTTAGGATTTATGGACTCATGCCAAACTTCTTCAATCATCTGCAGTGCAAGAGGCGCTGTTTTTCTCTCTTCACCACACACCCGGTATGTGTAGACCACGGCGCTGATTCAAAGTGCGCTAATGCAAGTGATTCTTACCCTCGACCAATTTGGCTCTATAAAGAGTCAAAATATAGCCGGAGAGTGATGAACCCCTCCTGTTAAACTGCTTATTGAAACTTATTTTCTTTTCATTCTTTCCAATATCTATATCTGTGCACCAGTAATGCAACTGCGACAATGTAATTTCCTTTGGGATCAATAACCTACCTCCCAATCTGTCGATTAACATTAACTGTATTGGTATAAATCTTCAATGTTTCCACTATTACCGGTGTCAGCTGCGAGCAAAGATTTTGGTAAATATGCAGCGCCTGATACAACGCAGTGATCTGCATTACAGACCCGATCCTCTAACGCAGTTGACAGAAGAAAAAGAGAAATAATGGTGTCGCCGTAAGTTTTAATGGAAAGACAAATGCCGGTAATATTTATTAAATGCGTTGCAGAGTCAAAAGATGATATTGCAAATTGGACTTCATAAATTAACAGATTGAGGGAAGTAAATGAAGTGCTTGTTAAGCTGCTAACTGGACATGTACTACGCAGTGGGCATCAATGCACTCGAATCAGAATCAGAATCAGAACTAACTTTAATATCACCGGCATATGCCGTGAGATTTGTTGACTTTGTGATAGAGGTACAACGCAGCATATAATGGAATTTAATCAACATTGTTCATTATACTTACTATATTTCAATTAAATTTGTAAATTCAGTAGTGGTGCAAAAAATAGTGTTACATGCTCAAGGGGATCTGTTTTCATTTCTGTGAGATGTTGTAATGGTCTTTTGGAGGTTATCTGATGTGATATTCCCGCCGATGTGAGGTCACGTGATGACATGTGCATCATGACTATATAACGGTCGACCCAGATGACGCAGTAGTTTTTTTTCAGTTTGTAGATTTTCAGGTAGGACCTAATGTATCTCCGTTTCTGTTGCGTGTTTGTTTTTGTGACGCAGTTTCATTTTTTAAAACTGTTTTGTGTTCTGTTGCAAGATACCATATTATTGGACTGGAAATTTGTGGCTGGATGTGCCAATTTACTCAATTCCAACAGTTGAAGGGAGAGTCAAGAATTTATCAAAGGATCGAGAGAAGCCGGCATCGTTTGGCAGTTTAATAAAGAATCGACCTTATTGAGCCTTCGTTGGAGGAGTGCCTGCATCGAGATAACTTTTGCCAGAAAGAGCAAAGAGTTCATGCAAAAAGTTGCTCTCTCTCTCTCTAAAGGAATTTAAGCTCAGTCGATTTAAACTGTTTATTTTCGGCATCGTGAAGCCTGTGGACAGAACCAGCAGTAAATTTGCGTCTGTGAAGAAATCCTTCTCCAGAGAAGTCTCTCCCAATTGAACGTGTAAATCTGTTGGACTTTCGAAGTTATCAGTTTAAGAACTATATATGACTGTATCGCCTTGAGAACTGTTTTCGCATTTAACGCTGTAAGAACCAGAGCCGAGTGACGAGTTGGTAAACGGTTGCATATCTGTTAACTTCCGCTTAAAGTTTCAGTTTTTTTTCCCCCTTATCGTTTATCGGTGTTTAATAAACGTTTGGTTATTTTTATATAACGTGTCTCGGTTGATATTCATTGTTGCCGGTTACGTAACATAAAAGTGGGGGCTCCTGGGATATGTTCCGATTTTGAGTTTAAGTACCTGGTAATTGCCTTTTTGATTTGGAAAAGCGATGATCCGATTTTTTTTTTTTTTTTTGATTCGTGTGTGTTGTATTCGGTAACAATGGATATTGACGATTTTTTGAAGGCGCCTGACTCATGGGATTTTTAGAGAATGCGAGAAAACCTGAGGTATTGGAGATTGCTAAAAAGTTGGATATCAAGGGAATTACGAGAAATTCTACCAAGGCTTTCATACAAAAAAAATGCTGAACATTATATTAATTTGGAATTGTTTGATGCTGAGGTTTTAGATAAGTTTCCACTGAGTAATCTGGAAATGCAGTTGCATCTGCAACAGTTAAAGTTTGAAACATTTAAAGTGGAAATGGCCGGAAGAGAGGCTAATAAAAAAAAAGGGAATTCGAAGAAAGAGATACTCTTAGAAAAAGGGAATTTGAAGAAAGAGAAGCCCTTAAAAAAGGGAGTTTGCAGAAAGAGAAGCTGAAAAACAGAGGAAATTTGAGCTAGAGATGCAGAATTAAAGTTTGGGAGTCAGTCTTCTGGTTTTACGAAACAGTTTATTGCTAGTCGTGAGGTTATTTTGGCTCCTCTATTTAATGAAGCTGATGTGGACACATATCTCCAACATTTCGAAACAGTTGCTCTGAGTTTAAAGTGGCCGAAAGACCAATGGCCAGTGATGTTACAAAGTGTAATTAAAGGGAACGCACGACAAGTTTATACAGCTTTAAATGTTGAGCAAGCACTGGATTATGATATTGTTAAAGAGAATATATTAAAAGCATACGAGATGGTTCTGGAAGCGTATAGAGAAAGGTTTAGAAGTTTGAAGAAGTCGGTGGAAAAAAAAACTTATGTCGAGTTTGCCTATGAGAAATATGTGTGTTTTGAGAGATGGGTTTCATCTAGAAATATGAATGGGGAATATCGTAAATGAAAAGAGCTGATTTTGCAGGAGGAATTTAAAAGAAGCATTCCTGTTGAAGTGAGAACATACTTAAAATAACGGGACACTGCTACATTGCAGGAGATTGCTAAATTGGTTGATGAGTATGTTTTAATTCACAAGAATAAATTTTCTCCAGGTAAAATTTTTAAAAGGAAAAATAGCACGGAGAGTCAAGGTAAATCAGAAATTCAATCTGCAGTTAGTGAGAAAAGTAAGGATGAAGGGAGACATGTAAAGGAAAGACATTTTGGTATTATTTATAGTTATTGTAAGAAACCTGGACATGTAGTGGCTAATTGTTTCCGATTGGAACGGATAGAGAAGGAAGTGGTCCCAGATGCTTGTGCGCAGCATATTGGAAAACCTGTCAAGCTACAGGGTTTAGAAAATACGAATGAAGATGTGTCAGAGTCTGACCAAGTTAAGAAGCGATATGAAGCTTTTATAACTGAAGGATTTGTGTCCTTGAAAGAAGGAACCAATGCAGTACCAATAAGGATACGTAGAGATACTGGAGCTTCGCAGTCACTGATATTAGACAGACTGCTAAGGTTTAGTGATAAGTCTAACATTGGTGAGGTAAATTACATAAGAGGAGTAGGGAGTGCCCTTATGCCTGTACATTTACATAGAGTAAATGTAAGATCAGGATTAGTTACAGGGGTTGTTAAAGTAGGACTACAACCCAGTTTACCTGTGAATGATGTTTCTCTTTTGTTACGGAATGAATTAGCAGGTGGACAAGTTTTTCCTGAAGTGCATTTGACAATAAATTCAAATTCTGAGGAACCACAGAGGGATTCTAACACAGATTCTTCCTGTGATGTAACAAGACCTATGGATAAAAAGACAGATGTAAAGGATGAGGTTATTACCCATGACAGGTTAAATCAAGATTCAGTTTTGAGGATGTATCAGAAACTGTCTTACCTACCATATTTCATCCGGATTCTGGTGGTAAGTCTGATCTGGTAGATTTGTCTTTATCTCGGAAGGAGATGAAAGCAGAGCAGGGTAGAGATCCTGAGATAGTTAAATTAAAAGAACACGTTCTTCCAGATAGTGAAATTGAAAAAGTACCAGTCGGATATTATTTTGAAAAGGAGGTATTAATGAGAAAGAAAGTGGAGATCGCCTACAATTCCTGCTAGTGAGGAATGGAAAGGTAATCATCAGGTTGTTGTTCCTAAAATTTACCGAAATGAGGTTTTGACTATGGCTCATAGTATTCCTTTGGGTGGTCATTTAGGGGTAAGGAAAACTGTGAACAAAGTTTCTAAACATTTTTATTGGCTTAGTTTAAGACAAGATGTGGCGACATTTTGTAGAATGTGTCATACGTGTCATTTTTTTTTTTTGGTAAACCTAATCAGGTTACTCCAGTGGCCCCACTGCAACCAATTCCTGTATTTGGTGAAGCGTTTTCAAAAATCATTGTGAACTGTGTAGGTCCTCTGCCAAAAAGTAAAACTGGACATCAATATTGATTAACTATTATGTGCACAGCATCTAGGTTTCCAGAGGCAGTACCTCTTAGGAATATAACAGCCAAAACCGTGACAAAGGCTGTTATAAAATTCTTTACTTATTTTGGATTGCCAAAGGAAATACAATCAGATCAAGGTAGCAATTTTATGTCGGGATTGTTTCAGCAGGTAGTTTATAAACTGGGAGTAAAACAGGTTATTTCCTCAGCCTATCATCCAGAATCACAAGGAGCCTTGGAGAGATTTCATTCTACACTAAAAACTATGATTAGGACATATTGTGTGGAAAATGAAAAGGACTGGGATGAAGGTATACATTTACTACTTTTTGCAGTAAGGAAGGCAGTATAGGAATCATTAGGTTTTAATCCTTTTGAACGTGTTTGGACATAGATTTCGAGGACCTTTGGCCTTGTTGAAGGAACAGTGGATTAATAAATAAGTACACACTAATTTGCTAGATTATGTTTCAAAATTTAAAGAAAGATTGTATAACGTTTGTAGCTTGGCCAAGGAAAATTTAAAATTGGCTCAAGAGAAGATGAAGACTTGGTATGATAAGGAAGCTAGGATGAGGTCATTTAAGTCTGAAGATAACGTGTTGGTTCTTTTTGCAGTGCAAACGAACCCATTACAAGCCAAATTTCATGGTCCTTATGAGATTAATTCTAAGGTAGATGATGCAGATGACGTGCTAGAAACCCCAGATCAGAGAAAGACAACACAGCTCTGTCATATAAACATGATAAAACCAAATTATGAGAGAGAAGCTGCTACTATGACTGTTGTGATTAATAATGAGTCTGATCTTGATAAAAACTTAATGGAGGATTCACTGAAACTCATTTTAATCCTAACATTATTCCAGCCAGGTTACCAAATTCAAAAATTCCAGAAAACATTGATGAAAAATTAGCTCATTTACAGCCGGAGCAGAGAGAACAGATGAAACAGTCATTTTTTTTTAAGTACAGAGATTTAATTCCAGACGTCCCTAGAAGAACCACCATAGCTACTCATGATGTAGATGTGGGAGATGCAAAACCTATAAAACAACATCCATATCGAATGGACAGGGGGAAATGTGAACTTGCTGAACAGGAAATTAAGTACATGTTAGAAAATAGTATTATTCGACATTTTAATTCGAATTGGAGTTTATCATGTGTTATGGTGCCTAAGCCAGACAATAGTATTAGGTTTTGTATGGATTACAGAAAAGTGAATGCTGTGACAACGATCGATGCATATCCAATGCCTAGAGTAGAAGATTGTGTGGATAAAGTTGAACAGGCTAAATTCCTTACAAAAAATTGATTTGTTAAAAGGTTATTGGTGTGTTCCATTGACGGATAGAGGCAGAGAGATTTCAACATTTGTAACCCCATCTGGGTTATACGAATATTTTGTTCTTCCGTTTGGGATGAAGAATGCACCAAGTACTTTTCAGGGGATGATTAATAGCGTGATTCAGGGATTAAAAGATACCCATGCCTATATTGATCATCTGGTTACAGGGAATAATATGTGGAAAGCACATATTGCGGCGGTGGAGAAATTATTTGAGAGACTTCCAAAAGTTAACTTAACTATTAACTTATCTAAAAGTGAATTTGGGCATGCCACAGTGACTTACCTTGGTTATGTTGTCGGGCAGGGAAAATTAGCACCTTTTCAAGCAAAAGTTCAGGCAATTTTGGAAGTGCCCACTCCCACTGGTAGAAAACCCCTCAGAAGATTCTTGGGTATGGTGGGATATTACAGAAAGTTTTGTAAGGATCTTGCAAACATTGCTCTCCCATTAACTAATCTCTTGAAGAAAATGAGAAGTTTCTTTGGGCAGAGTTTTGTCAGGTGGTATTTGATAAATTGAAAGCTATAATATGTCGTCAACCTGTACTTAAATCTCCTGACTTGGAAAAACCATTTTCGTTAGCTGTAGATGCTAGTGATGAAGCTGCAGGAGCAGTGTTGCTTCAAAAAGATGATGGTGATGAAGTTGATCGTCCGGTAGCTTATTTTTTTCTAAGAAATTTAATGCCCATCAAATGAATTATTCAACAATAAAAAAAAGGAATTGTTATCTCTTGTTTTAGCTTTGCAACATTTTGAAGTGGATGTTTGTTCTACGCATAAACCGCTCACAGTTCATACCGATCACAATCCATTAGTGTTTTTAAGTAAGATGAAAAACAAAAATAGAAGATTATTAAATTGGAGTTTAATGTTACAGGAGTACAATATTTTGATCACTCATATTAAGGGTGATCACTGATTGTCTGTCTAGATGTTAAATGTACAATGAAAATTTGTTTTTTTGGAGTGATATTCTATCATTTGTAACACTCCGACTGTACATTAGTTTGTAAAGGGCTGAAAGATAAAATTGAATATATTGTGTATTTTGTGTATTTTATACCTTTGTACTTTTTGTATAAATTGTTAAAATTTTGTTCTTCAAGAGACCTTTTTTTTGGAGGGAGGTGTTACATGCTCAAGGAGATCTGTTTTTTTGTGAGAATGATGTAATGGTCTTTTGGAGGTCACCTGATGTGATTTTCCCGCCGATGTGAGGTCACGTGATGACATGTGCGCCCCCCCCCCCGGTGACTATATAAAGGTCGACTCAGGTGACGCAGTTAGTTTTTGAGTTTGTGGATTTCCAGGTAGAATGTGTTGTGTCTCCGTTTCTGTTGCGTGTTTGTTTTTTTGTGACGCAGTTTCATTTTTAAAACGGAAGGTGCGTTCTCTTACAAGATGTTGTATTATTGCACTGGAAATATGTGGCTGGAAGTGCCAATTTATTCAATTCCGACAGTTTTGAAGGGAGAGTGAAGAATTCGTCGAAGTGAAGGAGCGAGAGAAGTCGGCACCGTTTGGCAGTTTAATAAAGAATCAACCTTATTGAGTCTTCGTTGAAGAGAAGCTGCATTGAGATAACTCTTGCAATAGGGCAATGAGTTCATCCAAAATGGTGCTCTCTCTCTCTCTCTCTCTAAAGGAATTTAAGGTCAGTTGATTTAAACTGTTTATTTTCGGCATCGGGAATCCTGTGGACAGAACCAGCAGTAAAGGTGCGTCGGTGAAGAAATCGTTCACCAGAGAAGTCTCTCCCAATTGAATGTGTAAAACTGTTGGACTTCCGAAGTTATCATTTTGAGAACAATATCTAACTGTATCGCTTTAAGAACTGTTTTCGCATTTAACGCTTTAAGAACCAGAGCCGAGTGGAGTTGATGAACGGCTGCGTACCAGATTAACCTTCGGTTAAAGTTTTCCTTTGTTTTCTTTTCCTCTTATTGTCTGTACGTGTTTAATAAATGCTTGGTTGTTTTTATATAACCTGTCTCGATTAATATTCATTGTTGCCGGTCAAGTAACACCAGACCCCTCTGTTCTCCCGCACTCCTCAGTGCCTTAACATTTACCCTGTATGTTCTACTTTGGTTTGTCCTTCCAAAGTGCAATATCTCACACTTGTGTGAAATTAAACTCCATCTGCCATTTTTCAGCCCATTTTTCCAGCTGATCCAAATCCCTCTGAAAGCATTGAAAACATTCCTCACTGTCCACTGCACCTCCAATCTTTGTATCATCAGCAATTTTTCTGATCCAATTTCCCACATTATTTCTCCAGATCATTGATATAGATGACAAATAACAATGGACCCAGCACTGATCCCTGTGGCACACCACTAGTCACAGGCCTCCACTCTGAGAAGCAATCCTCTACTACCACTCTTTGGCGTCTTCCATTGAGCCAATGTCTAATCCAGTTTACTACCTCTCCCTGTATACCTAGCGACTGAATTTTCCTAACTAACCTTCCATGCGGAACCTTGTCAAATGCCTTACTGAAGTCCATGTAGACAATATCCACTGCCTTCCCTTCATCCATTTTCCTGGTAACCACCTCGAAAAACTCCAATAGATTGGTCAAACATGACCTACCACGCACAAAGCCATGTTGACTCTCCTTAATAAGTCCCTGTCTATCCAAATGCTCATAGATTCTGTCTCTCAGTACTCCCTCCAATTAATTACGAACTACAGACTTCAAAGTTACAGGCCTATAATTTCCTAGAACACTCTTCGATCCTTTTTAAACAACGGAACAACATGAGCCATTCTCCAATCCTCCGGCACCTCACCCGTAGACACCGACATTTTAAATATATCTGCCAGGGCCACTGCAACTTCAACACTAGTCTCCTTCAAGGTCCGAGGGAATACCTTGTCGGGGACCGCCCCTGTCTGCCAATGGAGTAGCAGTAGTTTTTCTGCTGCTCTTAGTTTTCTTTCTTTCCCCCTAGTTTAAGTTTTCAATTTAAAATTTGTACTTGTTGATTCTTGAGGGGGATCGATATGTCTAGGTCTACAAGAAGTGGGAAGAATTTACCTGAACCTAGTGATAAAGGTAATGGGAAAGGAAAGGTGCAAAAGGAAAGATCTGATGAAATGCTATCGTGGGATGAAGATATCGTTCGGACACTGAATTCAATTAAGGATCAGAATAGATTGATTAAAGACCAACTGGAAAAGAATAGTAATGCAATGAAGTAATTTCTGGGAAAACTTAAAGACCTGGAAACTCAGGTTATTACACATGAAGAGGAAATGAAGATAAGTAAGCAAAAGTTGTCTGAAGCTACAACTCATTTGGAAAGATAACAAAATAAGATTATAGACCTGGAAACTAGGTCTCGACGAAGGAATATAAGAATTGTTGGGCTGCAGGAAGGAGCTGAAGATGGAGATTTAATGGCTTACTTTGGTCAGCTTTTCCACACTTTATTTCCTGCCATTCTATCAAAGCTGCCTGCTACAGAAAGGGCACACAGGGCGTTTATCTCGAAATCGAAGGATTCTTGTAAACCAAGATCTGTTCTGGTTTGCTTTCATCACTTTAAAATTAAAGATCAAATAATGCGACAGGCAAGAAAACAGAGTTTCTAGATCTATAGAATCTGAGCTCCATTTCTACGAAGATTATCCAAGAGAGATAATGGAACAAAGATCAAAATTTGCCCTGGTAATGGAATAAACATATGATAAGAATCTTTTCCTGTCTTTGAGGTACCCGACAAGAATTAAAATTTTCCCTGCTAATTCTCCTTCTCGTACTTTTTTTCATCCAAAAGATCCACTGGATTTTGTTCAGGCTTTACCTGCCGCTGGCACCGACGCCGCTGTTGAATGATCCATCTGAAAGGCTGTTCGGCTATTTGTATATTATTCGCATTTTGGAAAGAAGATTTATGAAGGTCACTTGTATATTTCATCGAGAGACTAATTAAAGAACACGGAGAGTTGTTCTTTATTGCATATTATTGGTTTTCCTTTGAAAAGATTTATGGTTTAAGTATCTCTGCTCAAATGATCTCTGGACATTTTATGACTGAGGGAAGAAGATAAGGCGATTTGTTCCTTTAATTTAATAATTGGAAGCTAATTGGTAGCTTTTTTTCCTACTACTAGGGCTTTTTATATATTTTTTTCTGTTTTATTATAACATTTTATAATTGAATTTAAAGCTTTTTAGGAAAATAATATTAAACTTAAACATGGCGCTATTTTTCCTCTCGAAGAGGTAACATTATTTTGGTTCTTGTTTATAGGTCGATAGAATGTAAATACCTTTTCCCTGAGACTTTATTGTCTTTTTCACAAGGACACTCTACTTTTTTCTAACTGTGGGGAGGGAAAGAAAACACAGACAGAGCAGTCATTAGCTTTGAATTCCATTGTAGATCACTTGCCTTTTTCGGGTTTCCGGGTGTGGGTGGATGGGTTTAGAGTTAGAAGTTTTTTTTTTCCCATTGGGTGGTTCCGGAGCATGCCTGTTTTTTTTTATTTGGTTGTATTATTCATCACCGCCATCTTTGATCAGCCTGCATTGGTATGTGCTTTGTGCATATAAAGTAGAATGAAATTACAGTATGCTGTTAAAACGGATTAATATAATAAGTTGGAATGTACGTGGTTGGAAACATCCTATTAAACGAAAGAAGACTTTTAAAAGTATTAACCGATTCCAACCTGATATAATTTTTGCTCAAGAGACGTATCAGGGCGGGAGATCAAAATAGATTTTTAGATGGTGGAATGGTTTGCAATTCCACTCTACTTCTCAGAGTAAAACAAAGGGCCTGTCTATTTTCATTAAACCTAATATATTTATTCAAGAGGATATTGAATCAGATTTTAATGGTAGATTTTTAATTGTTAAAGAAACAATCTGTAACAGAAAAGTTGTTTTGATTAATTTGTATGGTCCTAACTTGGATGATCCTTCCTTTTTTTTTTAAAAAAAAAAGGTATTTGCTTTACTGCCTGACTGAAATGAATATATGCTCATAATGGGTGGGGATTGTAATTGTTGTTTAAACCCTATGATTGATAAGAGCTCAACCAATCAGCGACTTCCAAATCGATCCGCGTCATTTATTAATTCCTTTTTGATTGATTTTGGGTCGATTTGTGAAGGTATCTTCATCCCGATAATAGAGAATATTATTTCTACTCACACGTTTATAAAAAAAAATCGAGGATCGATTATATTATAATCGATCCCAGCTTCTTGCCTAGTGTTAAAACTTGCGAATATGACGTTATTGCTATATCTGATCATGCGCCTCTGAGTTTGTCTTTTGAATTTGATGATGTCATTCTTGTCCGCCCGCCTTGGTGCATATGTCAGACATTATTGCAAAACTCTGACTTTGTCAGTTTCATTGAAACCCAGATAAAAGATTTTTTTTTTCTTTTTAATGATATAGAGGTATGTCTAAATTAGTTATATGGATACACTTAAAAAACTTTACGTGGTCAGATTATTTCTTATTCAGCTAAACTTGAAAAAAAAAACTAAAGCTGAATTAGATAGAATTTCAAAACAAATTAAATATTTAGATAATATTTATGCAATTTCCTCCAATACTGATTTTTTTTTAAAACAAAGGGTGGAACTTCAATCACAATATAACCTGTTATTAACTCATCCCATTGAAGGTTATTTGCTTAAGCTAAAGAGCCAATTTTACATGTCTGGAGATTTAAAAAAAAAATAAACTGCTTGCTTACCAATTTAAACTGGCAGCAGCCAAAAGGCAAATCATGAAAATTCGTAGGAAAGATGGTACCTTAGCTCAGGAATATGAAGAAATTAATAAAATTTTTCTTAAGATTTTTATGCTGAGCTATATAAATCTCAATGTCCGTTAGATTCCTCTAAAATGAATGGTTTTTTTTACGAAATGTTGTTTTTCCTTAAATCTCGGCTGAGGATCAAAAGACTCTCCATGCTCAAATTACTGAAGCCGAAATTCATAAAGCTATTTTTTCAATGAAATCTGTTAAGTCCTCAGGACTTGATGGCTATCCTGTAGAATTTTTAAAAAAACTGGAACGTTGCTCTCCCCGTATATGTTGGAAATGTTTAAGGATTCTTTTGTGAAAGGTGACTTACCCATTACTTTTTATGAGGCCTCTATTTCTTTAATTCTTAAAAAAGATAAAGATCCCACTGGCTGTGCTTCATATAGACCTATTTCATTACTGAATGTTGATGCTAAGATTTTGTCAAAGATAATGGCCAATCGGTTGGAGAATATTTTGAGTAAAATTATTTTTAAAGATCAAACAGGCTTTATAAAGGGTCGCTATTCTTTTTCAAATGTTCGGAGACTATTTAACATTATATATTCATCCTCTTTTAAAACTCCACAACGTGTTATATCTTTGGATGCTGAAAAAGCGTTCGATCGAGTCGAATGGAAATATTTATTCAATGTTTTAGAGAAATTTTGTTTTGATGTTAATAATAATTGGATTAAAATGATATATAAAGCCTCTATTGCTACCGTTGTCACTAACAATTGTAGATCTCCTTTTTTTCAGCTTTCACGGGGGACAAGGCAAGGCTGTCCATTAAGTCCTTTGTTGTTTAATTTAATATTAGAACCCTTTGCTATTGCTCTTCGTGAGGCTAAAAATATCCATGGAATTTTTGTGAATGAGACCATGCATAAGATCTCTCTTTACGTTGATGCTTTATTGGTTTATATGTCTAATCCTAACGAATCTATTCCTGCCTTGCTAAAATTTTTTAATGAATTTGGAGGTTTTTCAGGATATAAAATAAATTTTGGTAAAAGTGAATTGTTTCCTTTAAATGATTCCGTCTCTATATATGATAATACTCCTTTTAAAATCACAGATTCTTTTAGATATTTAGGTATCATAATTACTAAAAATTATAAGGATCTTTATAAAGCCAATTTTGTTCCTTTAGTAGACTCTATGAAGTATTTATTTAGTAGATGGAGTCCACTTACATTTTCACTTGTTTGTCGTATTCATATAGTTAAAATGATGATTTTACAGAAAAATATATATTTCTTTCAGAACATTCCTTTTTTTTCTAGGAAGTTTTTTGATCGGATTGATTCTATTATTTCATCTTTTATTTGGAATAATAAAAGACCAAGAATTAGTAAATGTCACTTACAAAAATTGAAAAAGGATGGAGGTCTTGCTTTGCCTAATCTAAGAATGTATTATTGGACTGTTAATGTGCGATATATGTCTTTTTGGTTATATTGGGTTGATAAGAGTGATCGGCCAATTTGGGTAGATCTAGAACTGAAAGTTGTAAAACAGTTTTATTTAACCTCGTTATTGGGAGCTGCTTTACCTGTGCAATTAGCTAAAGTTGTTAATTTAAACCTATATCCTGTGATTAAGTATTCTTTACAAATTTGGCTCCAGTTCTGCATTTTTTTTAATCTTAAAAAATTTAAACTTTGTAGATTAATTTATCGAAATTACTTTTATAAGCCTTCTTTGAGTGATCCATTTTTTTTACTTTGGGAAAATAAAGGTATTAATTCTTTTTTGGGTTTATTTAAAGAAGATATATTGATGTCTTTTGAACAATTAATTGATAAATATTCTCTTTCATACTCACACTTTCTGCAATACCTTCAAGTTAGACATTTTTTACAAAAATATTTAAGTAATTTTCCTTACATATTGGAGGCTGACCTGTTAGATACTATTATGAGTATGATCCCTTCGATCAAGATTTCTATTGGAAGAATTTATAATTTATTATTACAATGGGATAAGCGTCCTTTATCTAAGATTAAACAGGATTGGGAAAAGGAACTTAATTTGACTTTTATGATGGAGGATTGGGTGCGGATTTTGAAGTTGGTTAACTCTTCTTCAATTTGTGCTGGCCATTCATTGATTCAATTTAAAACTGTACAGCGTTATCATTTGACAAAGGAGAGACTTTCTAAAATCTTTTCTAATGATGATAGTCATTGAGATAGACGTAAAACTGAGATAGCTACACTGGCACATATATTTTGGTCTTGTTCTATATTGGAACAGTTCTGAAAGTCGGTTTTTTCAACAATTTCTAAAGCACTTAAAATCAATCTACAACCTAATAAATTAACTGTGCTTTTTGGAATAATTCCTCAAAATATTCATGGTATTTCTGTGTCTGACCAACATGTTATTGCATTTGTTACATCGATAGCTAGGGGTCCATATTGTTGAAGTGGAAGGATACATCAGCTCCCACTTTATCACAATGGTTCTCTCAAGTGATGCTCTGTCTTAGTTTGGAGAAAATTAGAAGTCGAACCTTTGAACCTTTATTTGATTTTGAGAAAAGGTGGGGCTCATTTGCTAGTTATTATCATTTGAGCTAATTGATAGATTTTTTTCCACGATCTAATTGTAACTTTTTTAGTATATTTTCTTTTCTTGCTGGCGGTTTGATGTTTATTTTTAGAAGCTTTTTGTATGACGTATGACTCCGGGGTTGTACACCTAATGGGTTCTTTTTTTTCCTCACTTTTTCTGCTTAGAAGGTTTTTTTGTTATTACGATTTTTTTCAATCTTTAAGATAATGTCTTTTTTGAGACATTGTAGGTGTTACTTCAATGTGCTCGTGTTATTTCTTTTGTATAATATAAGAATGAAAAGATTTGAAAATAAAGAATTTCTTGCAGGCATCTCTCCAGGTTGAATAAAATGATGAGCTCACTGTGGTTTTAACGTTCTTCAGGGCTCTGGTCTAAGGTGGTTAAGTCCTTCTTCCCTGCCCTTTTCAACGTTTTGTGTCATTTTCACTCATTTCAAAGGACTGTACCTCAGACAGCTGCAATGCGTCTCTAACGTCTCACAGCAGACGAGCAAGTGAATCTTCGATGCTGTAGAGTCAGAAACCAAAGAGTTACCAGCCTGAATCAGGGCTTTGGGGCTCCAGAAAGAGATGGGAACTAGAGTTTACAAGGAAGAGGAGGAAGAGGAATCAGACCAGCAGGATGTGGCTCAAATGAAAGATCAGAAACATTCTGCAACTGTTTGATTGAAAAAAAGGTGGTTAATTTCTGCAAAATACTGGAGGAAATCAACAGATCAGGCCGCAAATGTGGAGAGGAATAAATAGACAATGTTTGGCCCGAGTCCCTTCAGCATGCCTGGACTGTGTACCCCTCTGCTTAGTTGCTGCCTGAACTGCAGAGTTTTTCCAGCATCTTGTGTGCATGTCTACATTTCCAGAAACTGCAGAATCTCTTGTGCTATATATCTGCAATTGTAACAAGGTTCATAGTCATAGTCATACTTTACTTTATGTGGAATGAGATGTCAGCACAAGTGATGCATGTGAGCTCGATTCCACCATTAAGGAGAAGTTTGAATGGGTATCTGTCTCCTGAGTAAATACAGATGCAAAAATACTATGTAAAATCTACCCCATCTATTTTGCCTCCTCGTATAGTCATAGTCACGTTCGCTGAAGCACCGATCGAATGCGCAGGCGTCAGGGTTGCGGCTGTTCCCGAATATCGCGCATGCGCGCAGTACATAAAAGGCTTCTCGCGAAATCAGCTTCAGGTAAGAGATTTTCCCCGGCTGCGGGTGGGAATTTTCAACACCGAATTCGGGACAATTGCTGTGAGCTCCGGACACCGTGGCCCGCAATCCCGGGACAGTCCTGTTCTCTTCCCTCTCTCTCAGCCCCACGATCCGTACACGGGTCCCGGGGAACTTCCGGCTGCTGAGGGAATGGGAACCGACGGATCTCTCAGACAGAGCTGAGCTCCAGCTGTCTAAATGCAAGGATTGGGGACTCAGAGAAAGGGAACAAAATCTTTCTCATCAGCTGTTGAGAAAATCACCTTTGTTCTGCCTCCAATCAAAAACAAGAGAAAACCTGCAGATATTGAAAATCTAAGCAACACACACAAAATGCTGGAGGAACTCAGCATTTGTACTCTTTTCCATAAATACTGCCTGACCTGCTGAGTTCCTGCAGCATTTCGTGTGTGTTGCTTGTTCTACCTCCTCTTGTTCTGGACCTTTCTAACCGTGAGAACATGTTTTGACCCATTCTCTCTGGGTACATAATGATATCACACCTTTATCCTGAGCAACAAGTAGCTTTCACATCACTAAATGAAACAGACTACTGCCCTTCCCTTCATATTCATTGGCCGTCAGTCACCTGGGGAAGGGTTCAGGGGAAATATTTATGTACAATACAGAAACTGGTATTACCTGTGTGTATTGTGGGAATGCAAAAGTTGCTGGCGAATTTGCAAGTGGGTGGAACTGGAGTGATATTTGGAAATATGACTTTTTAAAACATCTGATTTGCTTGCTAAATGATATGTATGGTGTGCAAAAGGTCTGGTGAGAAAATCCTTCATCACCCTCTACAGGCCTGCTACATAGGTTGTGTGAGAGTGCAGATGAATGATCAAACCCAGAGGAAATCTTATTAACAGTGATTTGCTGGCTGTTAAAATAAATACCCCTCTATTTAAAATTCAGTGTGCACATGTTGCTATCACTGGGTAAAAATTGCACAGCACAAGATTTTTCGGCACACCAGTCATTACAAATTTGAGGGGACATTGGTGGGAAGGTGGAGAGACCTCCAGTGTCCTTGACACCCTCACCTACAAGATGGGCATCCAGCTGCAGCTTGTAACCCTGCACGTTAGGGAGTTGGAACTTGAAATGGATGAATTCCAGATCATTTGGGAGTTGAAGGGGGTGATAGATATGACATGAAGAGAGGTGAGTTACACCCAGAGTGCAGGACACAGGAAACTGGGTGAGAGTCAGGAACGGGAATGAGGTTAAATAGCCATTGCAGAGTACTCTTGTTGCTGTCCCGCACAACAACAGGTGGACCACTTTAGAAACTGTCGGGGGGCACTACCTGGCAGAGGGAATTCAAAGGGCTGATAGTGGAAAATGGTAGTATAATGTGAAAAAAGACTAAGGAGCTGGTGGTAGACCTGAGGAGAGCTAAGGTACCGGGGACTCCTGTTTCCATCCAGGGAGTCAGTGTGGACATGGTGGAGGATTACAAATACCTGGGGGTACGAATTGACAATAAACTTGACTGGTCAAAGAACACTGAGACTGTCTGCAAGAAGGGTCAGAGCCATCTCTATTTCCTGAGCAGACTGAGGTCATTTAACATCTGCCAGACAATGCTGAGGATGTTCTATGAGTCTGTGGTGGCCAGTGCGATCATGTTTGCTGTTGTGTGCTGGGGCAGCAGGCTGAGGGTAGCAGACACCAACAGAATCAACAAACTCATTCGTAAGGCCAGTGATGTTGCGGGGATGGAACTGGACTCTCTCACGGTGGTGTCTGAAAAGCGGATGCTGTCTAAGTTGCATGCCCGCTTGATCAATGTCTTCCATCCACTACATAATGTACTGGTTGGGCACAGGAGTACATTCAGCCAGAGACTCATTCCACCGAGATGCAGCACAGAGCGTCATAGGAAGTCATTCCTAACTGTGGCAATCAAACTTTACAACTCCTCCCTTGGAGGGTCAGACACCCTGAGCCAATAGGCTGGTCCTGGACTTGTTTCCTGACATAGTTTACATATTACTATTTAACTATTTATGGTTCTATTACTATTTAATTATTTATGGTGCAACTGTAACGAAAACCAATTTACCCTGGGATCAATAAAGTATGACTATGACTAATATCCTAGTGGTAGGGCTTGCTTTTGCTCGTGTTTCGGGGGGCGGTGGTGGGTGGCCGGTTGTGGGTGGCCGGTTGAACTAAAGTTGCTCGGGGAATGGGAGGCCAGAATGACAGAACAGAGAGTGGAGAGGGTGAGTTGAATTGAATTGACTTTATTATTTATATCTTTCATATACCTGAGGAGTAAAAATCTTTACGTTTTGTCTCCGTCTGAATGTGCAATGTACAATTTGTAGTAATTTATACTAAGTCGTTTGTAGATAGGACAGTCAATATAACATGGAAATGCAATTGTATCAGCATGAATTAATACCAGTTTCCCCTTCCAATCAAGTTTGGCCAGCTTCTCTGTCAAAGAATCATGGGGAAGTTCAGTACAGAAACAGGCCATTTGTCCCATATAGACAATGCTGAAAACATTTAAGCTGTCTCATGCAATGACCTGCACTGGGACCATAGCCGTGCATAACGCAACCATCCAGGTACCTATCCAAACTTCTCTTAAATGGTGAAATCGAGCTCACGTGCACCACTTGTGCTGGCATCTCATTCCATACTTTCACATACTCTCACATTCAATTCAGGGAAGAGGTTTTCCACATGTACCCATTAAATTTTCGTTAGATGGGCCACTTACCCCTGACCTCCGGTTGTCATCCCACCCAACATCAGTGGAAAAAGCTGCTTGCTTGTACCCTATCGATACCTTCCTAATTTTATATACTTCCAAAAAATCCTCAAAGCAATGTATAATTTCCTTATTTATGCCTAGAGCCTTTTTTAGGTGTATAAGATGATGAGGGGCATTGATCGTGGGGATAGCCAGAGGTTTTTCTCCCAGGGTTCAAATGGCTAACACGAGGGGGCATAGTCTCAAGGTGCTTGGAAATAGATACCGAGGTGATGTCATGGGTATGTTTTATTACAGAGAGTGGTGGGTGTGTGGAATGCACTGCCAGCAGCGGTTGTCGAGGCAGATACAATAGGGTCTTTTAACAATCTCTTAGATAGGTACATGGAGCTTAGGAAAATAGAGGGCTATGCGCTAGGGAAACTCTAGGCAGTTTCTAGAGTGGTTACATGGTTGGCACAACATTGTGGGCTGAATGGCCTGGAATATGCTGTAGATTTCTATGTTCTATGTTGAACAGCGAAATCACTTTGGCTCTCCTACAATCCTCTGATAACTCCCTCGTCACTAAGGATGATTTAATTATTTCTTCTCGGGCCCTGTCAATTTCTACACTTGTCTCCCATAGGGTCCAAGGTCCCTGTCATGCCCTGGAGATTTATCCACCCTAATCTGCCTCAACATAGCAAGCATTTCCTCTTCTTTAATCTGTGCAGGGTCCACGATTTTAATGCTGCTCTTCCACACTCCCACAGACCCTTTGTCCATCTCCTAAGTAAACAGAGAAGAAAAAAAATGTTTAAGATCTCCCCCAACCTGCTTTGCTTCCACACGTGGATTGCCATTCCGGTCTTCCAGAGGACCAACTTTGTGCCTTGTAATCCTTTTGCTCTCAATCTATCTGTAGAATCCCTGAGGGTTATCCTTCATCTTTTCTGCAAGGGCAATCTCATGCCTTCTTTTAGCCATCCTAATTTATATCTTGTTCTCTTGCATTTCTTATACTCCATAAGAATCTACCTGCCTATCCCTGTTATGCAACTCCATTTTGTGCTTCACCAGAGTCTTAATACCTCTTGAAAACCAAGAGATACAGTTTCTAACTTTACCTTTTATTCTGACAAGCACATACCTGCATTGTACTCTCAAAATTTCGCTTTGAAGGCCTCCCATTTACAAAGCACACCTTTGCCACAAAGCAGCCTGTCCCAGTCCACAGTTGCCAGATCCTAGTGTCATAATTCCAGTGTTGTTCCATGCCGTGAACACATCCGCCTTTCCTACGCTGCTCCCTGTATTGAAATATACAGGGCTCAGCATATTCACTGCACCATGCTCAACTTTTTTATTCCTGACTTTGTCTGAGGACTGAACAACATATGTCTCCACAACCCCACCACTATCTGTCCTGCTGTTCGTGCTTCCATTCCCCCTGAAACTTTAGTTTAACTCCCCCCTTCCCCCACCTCCCACCATGCAACTCCATCACCCCTTTGTGTTTCTTCTCCCAGGTCAATAAAAAGGAGGTGCATACCAGGTACAGGCAGATAGGAACAAATAGAAGTACAGGAAATTCAAGTGAACACTTATGAAAGAAATAAAAGAAGGCATGAGGTTGTCCCAGCAGACAAGGTGAAGGAGAATCCTCAGGGACTCTGCAGATATGTTAAGAGCAAAAAGATTGGAAGGGACAAAATTAATCCTCTGGAAAATCAGAATGGTATCCCATATGAGGAGACAAAATAGATGGGGGAGATTTTTTTTCACAGCCGTATTTACTCAGATGGTCACAGGGTTTATAGAAGTGAGGCAAAGCAGCATCAACTTCATGGACCCTGTACAGATTACAGAGGTGGAGGTTTTTGCTGTCTCAAGGCAAATTACCATGGATAAATCCCCAGCGCCTGGGACCCTGCGGAAGAGAAGTGCAGAAATTTTTGGAGCCCAGGCTCAGATATTTAGATCATCCTCAGTGACAGGTGAGGTACTGGAGGATTGGAGGACAGCCAATGTTGTTCCACTGTTCAAGAAAGGCTCTGAAAATAAACGAGGAAATTCTATGTTTGTGAGCTTGACGTCAGTAGTGTGAAAGTTATTGGAACATATGTGCAGGAACCGGATATATAAGTATTTGGATAGATGTCGACTGATTAAGGATAGACAGCATGGCTTTGTGCACGGTAGTTCATGTCTCACCAATCTAATAGAGTCTCTCGAGGAAGTTATCAGGAAAGTGGATGAAGGCAAGACAGTGGATGGTGTCTACATCGACTTCAGCAAGGCACTTGACAAAATCTCATATGGGAGGTTGGTCAAGAAGGTTCAGTCACTCAGCATTCAAGATGAGATAGTAAATTGGATGAGACCCTGTCTTTGGGAGAAGTCAGACTGTGGTAGCAGATGGTTGCCTCTCTGACTGGAGACCTGTGACTAGTGGTGTGTCACAGGGATCAGTGCTGGATCTGTTGTTGTTTGTCATCTGTATCAGTAATCTGGATGATAACATGGTTAGCTGGATCAGCACGTTTGTGGATGAAACCAAGACTAGGGGTGTAGTGCAAGGAATACTATCATGGCTTCCAATGCGATCTGAACCCGCTGGAAAAATGGGTAGAGAAATGGAAAATGGAAGTTCATGCAGACAAGTGTGAGGTGTTGTGCTTTGGTAGGACCTACCAGGGTAGGTCTTACACAGTGACTGGTAGGGCACTGAGATGTGTTGTTGAAGAAAGGGATCTGGTAATACAGGTCCATAATTCACTGAAAGTGGTGTCACGGTTCAATAGGAATGGAAAGAATGATTTTGGCACATTGCCCTTTAAAACCAAAGTACTGAGTACAGGAGATGGATGTTATGTTGATGTTGTACAAGACATTGGTGAGGCCTAATTTGGAGTATTGTGTGCAGGTTTGGTGACCAACCTGCAGGAAAGATGTAAAAAAGGTTAAAAGAGTTCAGAGAAAATTCACAAGGATGTTGCCAGGTCTGGAGAACTTGGGTCATAAAGAAAGATTGAACAGGTCAGGACTTTATTCCTTGGAACATCGAAGATTGAGGGGAGATTTGATGCAGGTATACCACAATTAAGAGGGGTATAGATAGGGTAAATGCAAGCTGGCTTTTACCACTGAGATTGGGTGGGACTACAACCAGAGGCCATGGGTTAAGGGTGAAAGGTGAAGCGTTAAGGGGAACAAGAGGGGAAACATCTTCACACAGACGGTTAACCAGATGTGGAATGAGCAGCCAGCACAAGTGGTGCATGCAAGCTCAATTTCAACACTTAAGAGGTTTGTATCGGTACCTGGATGGTAGGGGTATGGGTGTAGAAAGTTTAAATAGTTCAGCACAAACTAGATGGGCCAAAGGGCCTGTTTCTATGTTGTACTTTTCTATGACTGTGACAAGAACCTTAAATTATACCAATATTCACTCTAATTCCTTTTAACGGCTGTGCAGACCAACCATACATCTGAGTAGGAGATATTTACATGGCGTTAAAACTGCGGCACTTTAAATTAACAGTACATAGAAGAAAATCCCAGCTGCACATCAACAAAGGCTATTTGCGTGAGAGTGTTTCAGTTACTCTGGGGCCAGGCACCCATGCAGCTCAGTGTGAACAGGGAATAATACCAATGGAGAGAGTCAAACTGAGCCAGGTCACAGATTGGAGATGGCGGAAATGCCCCATACTTAAAGAGACAGGAAGAACATCAGAGAGTTTGATGATCATTCCAGATACCAGCACTGTGCCCGGTTAGAAGATGATTTCTCTCTCCAACTTGGGTTGAACCTCACTGTAACTGTGTTGTCAGATCATTCCTTGGCAAATCAAGTGATCTCATCTGAAATCCTTCACCCATTGATGGATTTTGTAAATCTTTTTACAGGTTAAACATGACGGAATGTGGGAATCTTGAACACAGCACGCCAGTTTTGCTGTCTCTGTCTAGATATTTAAGAAGTGGAGCAAGGCATTCAACCGACCATCCTTCCTGCTCAGACTGTGGGGAGGGATTCACTTGGATCATCTGACTGACTGGCACGTCCGTCATTTTACAGAGCGGAGAGGCCGTTCACCTGCTCAGATAGTGGGAATGGATTCACTCAGTCATCTCAACTGAGGGGACATCAGCAGGTTCACACTGGGACAAGACCATTCATCTGTTCTGTGGGTGAGAAGGGATTCAGTTGGTCTTCCCACCTGTGGACACACCAGTCAGTTCACACTGGGCAGAGGCTGTTCATCTGCTGAATTTGTGGGGAAGGATTCACTCGGTCATCTGACCTAATGGCTCACAAGCGAGTCCACACTGAGGAGGGGCCATTCACCTGCTCGGACTGTGGGAAGGGATTCACTCAGTCATCTCAACTACTGATACATCTGTCAGTTCACACTGCAGAGAGGGATTTCACCTGCTCAGACTGTGGGAAGAGATTCCCTCACTCTTCCACCCTACAGAGACATCAGCGAGTTAACACTGGGGAGAGGCTGTTCATCTGCTCAGTCTGTGGGAAGAGATTCTCTCGGTCATCCCACCTACAGAGTCATCAGCAAGTTCACACTGGGGAGAAGCTGTTCACCTGCTCAGACTGTGGGAAGGGATTCACTCGATCATCCAACCTACAGAGACACCAGCGAGTTCACACTGGGGAGAGGCTGTTCATCTGCTCAGTCTGTGGGAAGAGATTCTCTCGGTCATCCCACCTACAGAGTCATCAGCGAGTTCACACTGGGGAGAAGCCGTTCACCTGCTCAGACTGTGGAAAGCGATTCACTGAATCATCCACCCTATTGGCACACCAGTCACTTCACACTGGGGAGTGGCGATTTACCTGCTCAGAATGTGGGAAAGGATTCAGTCAGTCTTCCAAACTACTGGCACACCAGTCAGTTCACACCGGGGAGTGGCCATTCACCTGCTGTGAATGTGGGAAGGGATTCACTTGGTCATCCAAATTACTGGCACACCAGCGAGTTCACACTGGGGAGAGGCTGTTCACCTGCTGTGAATGTGAGAAGGAATTCGCACAACCATCTGATCTACAGATACACCAGCGAGTTCACACCGGGGAGAGGCCGTTCACCTGCTGTGAATGTGGGAAGGCATTCACACGATCATCTCATCTACTGAGACACCAGCGAGTTCACCCTGGGTAGACGCTAATCACCGGCTCAGACTTTGGGAAGAGATTCTCTTAGCCAACTTCACCAAACGTGCATCATTCAGTTCACACCGGGGAGAGGTGGTTCACTTGCTGTGAATGTGGGAAGGGATTCACTCAGTCATCTATCCCTGTGACACATTACTGGGTTCACACTGGGGAGAAAGTTTCAATAAGCTGCTTGCTGGATATTTGCCCATCACCGTTGCTGAATGCAATTTTGAGAGTGACTGTCGGTGCTGAACTCTGCAATTATTGCTGCTGGTCACCACACCCAGTTCTGCACCCTGGTCACTGGGCATGGGAGGAGTTTCTTCTGCTGCATATTCACCTTTAATGGGACTGGAGTTTAATAATCCGGATCTGAGACAAATAAATCAGTTCTATTTTGAACTCTGTCTCCGGTACTTAGTAAATTTATAACATACCTAGTGTACATTAGAGAGTCAGCTCAGGCCGGCTGGACCCTACCAGTGATTCTGTTCCACGAAAATCCTTTTACATCTTGCCCTGTTGTTCATCTCTCGCTCTCCCTGTGGTGATGGGTTCCAAACAGTCACCACTCTGTGGGTGAAGAGGTTTCCCTTGAATTTTCTGCAGACTGAAGAAGTCGAGCTGACTGCAGTTCTGTCTGAGATGTTCTTCCCGCTGAAATCTCTGGACTGAGGAAGAATAACACTGGTAGTTAACCTCCTTAATTACGACTCATTTCCACATTATGGGCCATTTTCCCTGCTTCAAAAGGGTTGTTAGAAAACACCACTGTCCTCTAAAGATTGAAAGCAGAATGGGAAACCATCAGTTGGACATTCAACGGAGCAGGGTCAGAAACCAGAGGTAGGTCTGCACAGGGCAGAGTTTGGGGCTCTGGACAATGGTCGGGATAAGAACGTATGATGAGGAGAAGGGAATCAGCAGTGGGGTGTGGCAACGAATGACAGAGTAGCAACATTTGGAAGCTGATTGACAGAGAAAATCTTTTGTTTGTCTGACGGATGACACAAATAATACCTGTGGTGAGGTGCTCCACTGGTCAAGGAACATGTGTGTGTTGGGAATGGTTTTATCTATTGAGGGAGTTGTTCCTGCTTGTTTATCCTGTCATATTATATCCAGATGGTTATTATGGATTGTCCTATCTGAAATAATGTGTTGATTATCATATAGTTTGTAAGATTTTGACTGTCAAACTGGATCAGGCTTGAATTTATGGTGCCTTTTATGAAGTTATGGTGGTCATTCATGAGTAGGTACTTTAAAGCAAGAATTTGGTGAGTGATATTTGCCACTTGATTGTACCTTTGTAAGTAATCAGATTGAGTTAAACTGCTGCAGGATCCTGCAATGTGTTGGATTGTGTCTGGTTTCTCTTAGCATTTTCTGCACTTACTGTCTTGCTTGTTTGTATTTCATGTATTTTCAATTTTTCTTCCTTTTGTTAACCACCTTGTCCTGTATTTCTGCAAGGAACCCCTCTGTTTCTGGGAAGAGGTCTCCATCTCTCAGTCAGGTGCTCGATGCTTCCTTGTCACTGTCTCGTCTGTTCAGATCATTGGGATGTCTCCCATGGAGGGTCATACTCATTCCACTGGTTAATGTTTTCTTCCATAGTGATGATACATTTCTCTGAGTTGGTCTTTCATTAAAATTTTCTGCTCTGAATTTCTTATCACGATTGCATATACACACATGGAGCGTTGAATCCTGTTCATTTTTGATGGAAATATATACCTAGAAGTTTTATCTGACTTGTGTGATTTTTTTTTCATATGTGTTTTTTCTCTTCCTCCTTCTGTCCGAGGCATTGTTAATCTAAGTGGGTTGAGTTTAAAAACTCTTTTCTAAAGTTGTCATTTCAGTTCTTATTTATCTTTGTAAATTTTACTGATTGAAATGGGAGCAAGATATTTTTATATAAAAAAAGTCAATGTCGGTATTGATGAAACTGTTTATTGCCTTTGTTGTATTTGTCAACTATTTAGCTCTGTTTGGCAGGTTTTTTTTTTCAGCCTTGAACTAAATTTTGTCAAAGGTTTTCTCGATTTTCCACTACTTCTTATTGTATTTGCTTGTTGATTTTCCAGATACGTGGGTATCAAGAGTCCCGATGAAGGGTCTTGGCCTGAAATGTTGATTCCCATCCATAGATTCTGCTTGGCATGCTGAGCTCCTCCAGCACTTTGTGTGTCGTTCTCTAGATTTCTCGCATCTGCAGATCCTCTTATTTCACAGATACTTGTATGTTTCTTGAAATAACAAGCCAGTAGTTGGGTTGCGTGGCTCTGTTGGTAAAATATTAAATAAAATCATTAGAAAGGGCTGGCAAACGGCTGGAAGTTGTAGAATCTCTGTGGGTACAATTAAGGAAGAGCAAATGTGAAAATAAAAAAAAATCCCTGATGGGAATTGTATAGAGAACCCCAAACAGTAGTAAGTATGTGGTCCACAAATTACAAATTACAATGGGAGATAGAAAATGCGTGCCAAAAGGGCAGTGTTACAGTAGTCATGGGGGATTGTCATGCAGGTGATTAGGAAAATTAGGATGGTGTTGGTCTCGAGGAGGAATTCCTAGAATGCTTACAAGAAGTTTTTTTTAGAGCAGCTCATAATTGAGCTCACTTGGGGATCACCTGTTCTGGATTGGGTGCTGCAATGAACCGGAATTAATTAGGTCACTTAAGATCAAAGATCCCTTAGGGGCAAGTGATCTTAATATAATCCAATTCACCCTGACATTAGAGAAGGAGAGGCTGAAGTTAGATGTGGAATAAAGAGAATTTGAGAGCAAGAAAGAAGAATTGGTCAAAATTTAATTTGAAAAGAACATGGGTAGGGATGAAAACAGAGCAGCGATGGCTGGAATTTCTGGAAGGAATTCGGAAGGCACAGGATAGACACATCACAAAGAGGAAGTAGTATTCTAAAGGTAAGGTGACAAAACTGTGGCTGATAAAAGAAATCAAAGGCAACATAGAGACCAAAGAGAGGGCATAGAGCAAAAATTACTAGGAAGTTAGAGAATTAGATTAGATTATGAGGACGCTCAGTCCTCATTTATTGTCACTTAGAACTGCATTCATGCATTAAGAAATGATACAATGTTCCTCCAGAGTGATACCACAAAAAAAAACAGGACAAACCAAAGACTAACACTGACAAGACCACATAATTATAACATATAGTTACAGCAGTGCAAAGCAATACCATAATTTGATAAAGAACAGACCATGGGAATGGTTAAAAAAAAAACAGATGCAAAGTTCCCATCGACTCCCAATAGTCCTGATAGCAGGCGGCAGAAGTGAGGAACTCTCTCTGTCATAAACCTCCAGGCACCGACAACTGTTGATGCATTGGAAGCACCCGACCCCAGCCGACTCTGAGTCCGTCCAAAAAATTCGAGCCTCCAACGAGCCCTTCAACACCGAGCATCGAGCACCATCTCTGCCGAGGGCCTCGACCCCATCCCGGCCGCCGAGCAGCAAGCAAAGCCGAGAACTCGGGGCCTTCCCCTCCGGAGATTCAGGACCACACAGTAACAGCGGCAGCAAAAAAGGAATCTGAGAAGTTTCTTCAGATGTTCCTCCATTCTCTCACGTCTGTCTCCATCAAATTAGAATTGTGCACGGCATCCTACTTGACAGATTACAGATATCATTCACTGGATTGCTGCCATCTCCTCCTCCAAGATTGGGAAGCTATTAAAAACCAACAGGATGCAACTAAAATAATTAAGAAGGAAAAGATGGAACACATAGGTGAGCTAGCCAGTAATATTAAAGAGGATACCACATTTTCCTTCGGGTACATGTAGTGTAAAAGAGAGGTGGACGTGGATATTGGACCACTGAAAAATGATGCTGGATGCAAGATCATCCAGCAAGTTGCTCCATCTACTTGCCTTCTCCCCATAACCCTTGATTCCCTTACTCTGTAAAAACCTATCTAACTCTATCAGGTTCATGAGGGACTCTTGCTGCCAGATTCTGCAGTTCTTGCGGCTGCTCATCGCACCCAGGACTGAACCCTGGTCACTGAGCATTGGAGGAGTCTGTTCTGCTGTTATAAGCTTTAAACTAGACCGGAGATTAACATCGTGGATCTGTGAAAGATAAATCAGTTCTGTATCAAATCCCACGTCACAGGTACGTACTCTCGCTACCAAACTCACAATGTAAACTAGAGAGGCCACTCAGTCCATCTGGTCCCTGCCCATGTTTCTGTTCCATATTTTAAAATCCTCTCTCTCTCTCTCCCTGTGATGATGAGTTGGAACTAGTCACCGCTCGGTGGGAGAAGAGATTTCCCTTGAATTTTATAGAATCATAGAAATCTGCAGCACATTACAGGCTGTTCAGCCCACAATGTTGTGCCGACCATGTAACCTGCTCTGGAAACCGCCTAGAATTACCCTCACAGATAGCCCTCTATTCTTCTAAGCTCCATGTACCTATCTAAGCTCTTAAAAGACTCAGTCGTATCCGTCTCCACCACCGTCACTGGCCGTGCATTCCATACACCCACCACTCTTTATGTAAAAGCATTACCTTTGACAACTCTCTTGCAAATACTTCCAAACACCTTAACGCTATGCCCCCTTGTGTTAGCCATTTCAGTCGTGGGAAAAAAGCCTCTGGCTATTCCACGACCAATATCTCTCATCATCACCTGTATGGATTTCCTGCATGATTTTCTCTAGCTTGAATATGACGATGAGCTCAGTGTGGTTTTGACATTCCCCAGGGCTCCGGACTAAGGTCGTTAAACTTCTTCCCGGCTCATTTGAACGTTTTGTGTCATTTTCACTCATTTCAAAGGACTGTGCTTCAGACAGCTGGGTTGAGTGAATCTTCGATGGAGCAGAGTCAGAAACCAAAGAATTACCAGACTGAGTCAGGGCTTTGGGACTCCAGAGAGAAGAGGAATCAGGCCCGCAGGATGTTCCTACAGATGAAAGATCAGAAACATTTGGAAACTGATTGAAAAAATGCAAAACACTGGAGGAAATCAGCAGATCAGGCAGCAAATGTGGAGAGGAATATGTAGACAACATTTAGGCCGAGCCCCTTCAGCATGCCTAGACTGTATACTCTGGTTAGTTACTGCCTGAACTGCAGAGTTCCTCCTGCGATTTGTGTGTGTGCGTCTCTGTATTTCCAGCAACTGCAGCTGTGTTTTATATCTGCCTTTGTAAGAGGATTGTACTTTGGCATTACATACAGTTTGATATCGTGTGTATTGTTTATGGGAGCCGCTTTCTGCGCTAAAACAGCTGCTGAGGTTTCTATATACACAAATAAAGCTGAGGTATGGACATGGAACCGGTGGTTGCAGAAACTATTAAAGGCACCTTGATTACGCAGATAGACCTGCGTTAAAAATTTCGCCGGCGCTGAAGCACCGCTCAAATGCGCAGGCGTAAAGGTTGATAACATTTGCAATATCACGCATGCGCGCAGTACACAATAGCCCTCAGGATCACGGCTGCGGGATCGGACGCAGGTAAGCGAGTATCTCGGGGCGATTATTTTCAACACCGACTGAGGGACAATTGTTGTGACCTGCGGGCGCCGTGGCTCACAATCCCGGGACAGTCCTGCTCTCTTCCCTCTCTCTCAGCCCCACCATCCGTACACGGGCCCCGGGGAGCTTCCGGCTGATGAGGGAATGGGAACCGATGGATCTCTCAGACAGAGCTGAGCTCCAGCTATCTAAATGCATGGATTGGGAACTCGGAGAAAGGGAACAAAATCTTTTATATCACCAGGTGAGAAAATCACCTTTGTTCTACTTCCAATCACAAACATGAGAAAATCTGCAGAAATCCAAGCAACACGCAGAAAATGCTGGAGGAACTCAGCATTAGTACTCTGTTCCATAAATGCTGCCTGGCCTGCTGAGTTCCTCCAGCATTTTGTGTGTGTTGCTTGTTTCTGGACCTTTCTACCCGCGAGGACATGTTTTGACCCATTCTCTCTGGGTACATAATGGTATCAAACACCTTTGCCCTGGGCAACAAGTAGCTTTCACATCACAAATGTGCCAGACTCCAATGAGACAGACTACTGCCCTTCCCTTCATATTCACTGGCATTGCCATCAATGAGTTCACCACCGTCAGTCACCTGGGGGAGGGTTCAGGGGAAATATTTATGTACAATACAGAAACTGGTGTTACCTGTGTGTATTGTGACCATGTAAAAGTTGCTGGAGAATTTACAAGTGGCAAGAAGTGGAGTGATATTTGGAAATCTGACTTTTCAAAGCATCATTTAGCAGGCAAATCACATACAGGTGGTGTGCAAAAGCTCTGGTTAGAAAATCCTTCATTACCTGCTATAGGCCTGCTACATAGGTTGTGTGAGAGTGCAGATGAACTCAATCAAACCCAGAGGAGATCAAAGTTCTTATTGCCGGTGATTTGCTTGCTGTTGAAAAGAATACCTCTCTATATAAAATTCAGTTTACACATGTTGTTGTCACTGGGCAAGAATTGCACAGCACAAGATTTTTGCACACTCTGGTCATTACAAATTAGAGGGGACATTGGTGGGAAGGAGGGGAGACCTCCAGTGTCCCTGATACCCTCACATACCTGACTCCCTGTAACCCTGCACATTAGGGAGTTGGAGCTGGAAATAGATGAATTCCAGATCATTTGGGAGTCAGAGGGGATGATAGATATGACATGAAGAGAGGTGAGTTACACCAAAGGTGCAGGACACAGGAAACTGGGTGAGAGTCAGGAAGGGTAATGAGGTTAAATAGCCATCGCTGAGTACTATTGTGGCCATCCCCCATGACAACAGGTAGAACACGTTAGAAACTGTTGGCAGGGAATTAGTTAGCACAGGAAAGTCAAAGGGGTGATAGGGTATTCATTAGTTAGGGGAACAGAACTAGAAGGGGACTAATATCCTCGTGGTAATGCTTGCAAGTGCTAGTGGATGTTAAATTAAAGTTGCAGGGCGGATGGGAGCCAGAATGCCTGAACGGATAGTGAATTACATCCTTCATGTACATGTGGAGTAGAAATTGAATTACATCCTTCGTGTACATGTGGAGTAGAAATCTTTATGTTGCGTCTCCATCTAAATGTGCAATTTGTAGTAATTTATAATAAATAGTATTTAAAACAGG
The DNA here is from genome assembly GCF_963921235.1 of Mobula hypostoma. Taxonomy (NCBI): domain Eukaryota; kingdom Metazoa; phylum Chordata; class Chondrichthyes; order Myliobatiformes; family Myliobatidae; genus Mobula; species Mobula hypostoma. Next base: position 2,221,294 of record NW_026948187.1, on the reverse strand, counting down.
ACAGTCAGTATAATATAGAAATACAATTGTTTCAGCATGAATATATCAGTCTGATGAACTGGTGGAAGGAGCTGTCCCAGAGCCTGTTGGTTCTGGTTTTCATGCTGTGGTACCGTTTCCCAGATGGTAGCAGCTGCAACAGTTTGTGGTTGGGGTGACTCGGGTCCCCAGTGGTCCTTCAGGCCCATTTTACACACCTGACACTGTAAATGTCCTGAATAGTGGAATAGTGCACTGGGCTGTCCGCACCACTCTCTGCAGAGTCCTGCGATTGAGGGAGGTACAGGTCCCATACCAGGCAGTGATGCAGCCAGTCAGGATGCTCTCAGTTGTGCCCCTGTAGAAAGTTCTTCACATTTGGGGGCACATTCCAAACTTCTTCAGCCGTCTGAGGTGAAATTGGCACTGTTGTGCCTTTTTCACCACACAGCCGGGATGTACAGACCACGTGAAATCCTTAACGATGGTTATGCGGAGGAACTTAAATCTGTTTACCCTCTCAACTCCAGGTCCATTGTGGTCAATAGGGGTTAGCCTGTCTTCATTCCTTCTGTAATCCACAACCAGCTTCTTTGTTTCTGTGATATTGAGGAAGTGGCTGTTTTCTTGACACCAGTCAGATGTTGTTCAGACTTCAGACAAAGTCAGCAATCAAAAGGTTGAGCATGGTGCGGTGAATGTACTGAGCTGTGTAAATCAAATGCAAGAAACATCGTAGGAAAACCAGATGAGCTCAGTGCATTGAATTATGATATTGTTACCATTACTGGGACTTGGTTGAAACCAAAAGTCTGAGGGATTGAGAGGAACAAATTTACAGAGAGATCACAGACTATGCCAGAAACAAAGATTGATAGAGTAAGTGATTTTAACTTTCCATATATTGACTGGCAGTCCCATACTGTAAAAGGACTAGATGGGGCAGAGTTTCTCAAAATGTGCCCTCAATCAGTAGAATTCCCGACATAGAAATGTACAATAAGCTATCAGGAAATGATCCAGTGCTAGTGACAGAAATTATTGTATGGGAAGACTTTGCACCTGGTAATCATAATGCCATGAGATTCCAAGTAAATATGGAAAAAGAGAGCTCTGGAACACAGGTTGAGATTCTAAATTAGAGAAAGGTCAATTTTGATGGTATCAGAAAGGATCTGACAAGTGTGAATTGGGACAGGATGTTTCCGGCAAAGGAGTACTTGTTAAGTGGGAGTTCTTCAGAAGTGAAATTTCGAGGGTTCTATGTGCCTGTCAAAATAAAAGTTTGGTAACTGGTGCAGGGAACCTTGGTTTTCCAGAGATATTGAGGCCCCGGATATTTTGTTTCTCTAAATGCCTCAGGCTGTTGTGTGCTACCAAGACTCATGAGTGACTACAATAATCATAATTCCATGCCCTGAGCTCATCTGACATCTCTTTTAGCTGTCTTCTGTTGGTTTCTAAAAACTTCCCAATGGATTTTGCTCTTTTGTTTGCCCTCTCTTTGGCTTTTACATTGGCTTTGGCTTCTCATTTCAGCCATGGTTCTGCCCTCCAGACTTTACAATGCTTCCAGTTCTTTGGGATGTGTCTATCACTCAGCTCCCGAATTGCTCCCAGAAACTCCAGCCATTGCTGCTCCATTGTCATTCCTACCAGTTTCCCCCTCCAGTCAAGTTTGGCCAGCTTCTCTGTCATAGAGACATGGAGAAGGTCAGTGCAGAAACATGCCCACACTGGACAATCAGGGAATGGTAATCTATACTGTGAACGGTATCTATAATGTGAAAAAGGCTAAGGAGCTGGTGGTAGACCTGAGGAGAGCTAAGGTACCGGTGACCCCTGTTTCCATCCAGGGGGTCAGTGTGGACATGGTGGAGGATTACAAATACCTGGGGGTACGAATTGAGAATAAACTGGACTGGTCAAAGAATACTGAGACTGTCGACAAGAAGGGTCAGAGCCGGCTCTATTTCCTGAGGAGACTGAGGTCCTTTAACATCCGCTGGACCATGCTGAGGATGTTCTACGAGTCTGTGGTGGCCAGTGCTATCATGTTTGCAGTTGTGTGCTGGGGCAGCAGGCTGAGTGTAGCAGACACCAACAGAATCAACAACTCATTCGTAAGGCCAGTGATGTTGTGGGGATGGAACTGGACTCTCTCACGGTGGTGTCTGAAAAGAGGATACTGTCTAGGTTGCATGCCATCTTGGACAATGTCTCCCATCCACTACATAATGTACTGGGTGGGCACAGGAGTACATTCAGCCAGAGACTCATTCCACCGAGATGCAGCACAGAGCGTCATAGGAAGTCATTCCTGCCTGTGGCCATCAAACTTTACAACTCCTCCCTTGGAGGGTCAGACACCCTGAGCCAATAGGCTGGTCCTGGATTTATTTCATAATTTACTGGCATAATTTACATATTACTATTTAACTATTTATAGTTCTATTACTGGTAATTATTTATGGTGCAACTGTAACAAAAACCAATTTCCCCCGGGATCAATAAAGCATGACTCTGACTATACGAGGAGGCAAAATAGATAGGGTAGATTTTACATAGCATTCTTGCATCTGTATTTACTCAGGAGACAGATACCCATTCAAACTTCTCATCAATGGTGGAATCGAGCTCACGTGCATCACTTGTGCTGACATCTCATTCCACACTCTCACAACCATTTCACTGAGAGGTTTTCCACATGTTCCCCTTAAATTTTCACCTTCCCCACTTACCCATGACCTCTGGTTGTCATCCCACCCAAACTCAGTGGTAAAAGCCTGATTGCATTAACCCTATCCATACCCTCATAATTCTGTATACTTCTAACAAATCCTCAAATCATGTCTAATTTCCTTGTTTATGTTTAAAACCTTTTTAGGTGTCTAAGATGATGAGGGGCATTGATCATGTGGATAGTCAGAGGCTTTTCCTAGGGCTGAAATGGCTAACATGAGGAGACTGAATACCAGAACATATAGTGCAGAGTTGTGGAGACAGATGTTGTTCAGACTTCAGACAAAGTCAGGAATGAAAAACTTGAGCAACTTTACTTTAAACCCCCCCCCCCACACACGCCCACCTCCCACCATGCAGCTCTATCACCCCTTTGGCTTTCATCTCCCAGATCAATAAAAAGAAGGTGCATACCAGGTACAGGTAAATAGGAACAAATGGGGTACTTATGAAGCACAGGATATTCAAGTGAACACTTACGAAAGAAATAAAAGAAGGCATGAGGTTGCCCAGCAGACAAGGTGAAGGAGAATCCTCAGGGATTCTGCAGATATGTTCAGAATGAAAAGATTGCAGGGGAGAAAATTAATTCTCTGAAAGATCAGAATGGTAATCCATATGAGGAGACAAAATAGATGGGGGAGATTTTTTTGCCATCTGTATTTACTCAGGCGATGGACACAGAGTCTATGGAAGTGAGGCAAAGCAGCATCAACTTCATGGACCCTGTACAGATTACAGAGGTGGAGGTGTTTGTTGTCTTAAGGCACATTAGCGTGGATAAATCCCCAGGGCGTGACAAGTTGTTCCCTAGGACCCTGTGGAAGACAAGTGCAGAAATTGGCGGGGCCCAAGCACAGATTTTTAAATCATTCACAGTGACAGCTGAGGTACTGGAGGTTTGGAACCAATGTTATTCTGCTGTTCAAGAAAGGCTGCAAATATAAACTAGGAAATTATACGTTGGTGAGCTTGGCATCAGTAGTGGAAAAGTTATTGGAACATATGTGCAGGAACTGGCTATATAATTATTTGGATAGATGTGGACTAATTAAGGATAGACAGCATTGCTTTGTGCACGGTAGGTCATGTCTAACCAATCTTATAGAGTCTCTCGAAGTTATCAGGAAAGTGGATGAAGGCAAGGCGGTGGATGTTGTCTACATGGACTTTAGCAAGGCACTTGTCAAAGTCTCATATGGGAGGTTGGTCAAGAAGGTTCAGTCACTCAGCATTCAAGATGAGATAGTAAATTGGATGAGACACTGTCTTTGGGAGAAGCCAGACTGTGGTAGCAGATTGTTGCCTCTCTGACTGGAGGCCTGTGACTAGTGGTGTGCCACAGGGATCACTGCTGGATCTGTTGCTGTTTGTCATCTATGTCAGATATCTGGGTGATAACATGGTTAGCTGTATCAGCAAATTTGTGGCTGACACCAAGGCTGGGGGTGTAGTGGACAGTGAGGAAGACTATCATGGCTTGCAGAGCAATCTGGACCCACTGGAAAAAATGCATTGAGAAACAGAAAATGGAATTTAATGCAGACAGGTGTGAAGCGTTACACGTTGGTAGGACCAAGGTCTTACACAGTGACTCGTAGTGCTCTGAGGAGTGATGTAGAAGGAAGGGATCTGGGAACGCAGGTCCATAGTTCACTAAAAGTGGTGCCCCAGTTAGGTAGGGACGGAAAGAAAGATTGTGGCACATTGGCCTTCATAAACCAAAGTACTGAGTACAGGAGATGGATGTTATGTTGACGTTGTATAAGAAATTGGTGAAACCTAATTTGCACTATTGTGTGCAGTTTTGGTCACCTACCTACAGGAAAGATGTTAGAGGTTGAAAGAGTTCAGAGAAAATTTGCAAGGATGTTGCCACATCTGGAGACTTTGACTATAAGGAAAGATTGAACAGGTCAGGCCTTTATTTGTTGGAACGTAGAAGATTGAGGGGAGATTTGATGGAGGTGTACCAAAATTATGAGGGGTATAGATAGGGTAAATGCAAGCTGGCTTTTACCACTGAGATTGGGTGGGACTACAACCAGAGGCCGTGGGTTAAGAGTGAAAGGTGAAACGTTAAGGGGAACATGAGGGGAAACTTCTTCACACAGATGGTCATCTGGTTGTGGAATGAGCAGTTAGCACAAATGGTGAATGTGAGCTCAATTTTGACACTTATGAGGTATGAGTAGGTACCTGGATGATAGGGATATGGGAGTAGAAAGTTAAAATAGTTCAGCACAAACTAGATAGGCCAAAGGGTCTGTTTCTGTGTTGTACTTTTCTATGACTGTGACAAGAACCTTAAATAATACTAATACTCACTTTAATTCCTTTTAACAGACCAACCATTCATCTCAGCAGCAAATTTTTATACGGTGTTTAAACTGTGGCACTTTAAATTAACTGTGCATAAAAGCCGGTCAACAAAGGCTATTTGTGTGAGAGTGTTTCAGTTACTGTGGAGCCAGAGACCTATGTAGCTCAGTGGGAACAGGGAATAATACCAGTGGAGAGAGTCAAACTGATCCAAGTCATATAATTGAGATGGCAGAAATGCCCCATTCGTATAGAGACAGGAAGAGCATCAGAGAGTTTAATTCCAGATACCAGATACCATTTAATTCCAGATACCAGCACTCTGCACAGTTAGAAGATGATTTCTCCTTCCAACTTGGGTTGACCCTCACTGTAACTGTGATGTCAGATCACTCCTTGGTGACTAAAGTGATCTCATCTGAAATGTTGTCCTTCACCCATTGATGGATTTTGTAAATCTTTTTACAGGTTAAAAACTATAAGGAATTTGTCTATGGGAATCTTGAACACAACACGCCAGTTTTGCTGTCTCTGTCCAGATATTTAAGAAGTGGAGCAAGGGAACCACTCGATCATCCTTCCTGCTCAGACTGTGGGGAGGGATTTACTCGATCATCTGACTGACTGGCACGCCCATCATTTTACACAGGGGGAGAGGCCATTCACTTGCTCAGGTAATGGGAATGGATTCGTTCAGTCATCTCAGCTGAAGGTACATCAGTAAGTTCACACTGGTCAAGGCCATTCACCTGTTCTGTGTGTGAGAAGGGATTCAGTCAGTCTTCCCACCTGTGGACACACCAGTCAGTTCACACTGGGCAGAGGCTGGTCATCTGCTGAATTTCTGGGAAAGGATTCACTCGCTCATCTGACCTGATGGCTCACCGGCGAGTTCACACTGGAGAGAGGCCGTTCACCTGCTCAGAATGTGGGAAGGGATTCACTCGTTCATCCACCCTACAGAGTCACCAGCGAGTTCACACAGGGGACAGGCCATTCACCTGCTCAGTCTGTGGGAAGGGATTCACTTTGTCATCTCAGCTACTGAGACACCAGTCAGTTCACACCGGGGAGTGGCCATTCAACTGTTCAGACTGTGGAAAGGGTTTCACTTGGTCACCCGACCTACTGGCACACCAGTCAGTTCACACAGGGGAGAGGCCATTCACCTGTTCAGTCTGTGGGAAGAGATTCACTCGGTCATCCGACCTACAGAGTCATCAGCGAGCTCACACTGGGGAGAAGCCGTTCACCTGCTCAGAATGTGGAAAGGGATTCACTCAGTCATCCAACCTACAGAGTCATCACCGAGTTCACACTGGGGAGAAGCCGTTTACCTGCTCAGACTGTGGGAAGAGATTCTCTCATTCATTTCACGTACTGACCCACCAGCGAGTTCACACTGGAGAGAGGCCGTTCACTTGCTCAGAATGTGGGAAGGGATTCACTCAGTCATCCACCCTACTGAGTCACCAGCGACTTCACACTGGGGAGAGGCCGTTCACCTGCTCAGAATGTGGGAAGAGATTCACTCGATCATCCGACCTACTGAGTCACCAGCGAGTTCACACTGGAGAGAAGCCGTTCACCTGTTCAGAATGTGCAAAGAGATTCACTCGATCATCTGATTTACAGAGTCATCAGCGAGTTCACACCGGAGAGAAGCCGTTTACCTGCTCAGAATGTGGGAAGAGATTCACTCATTCATCCACCCTACAGCGTCACCTGCGAGTTCACACTGGGGAGAAGCCGTTCATCTGCTCAGTCTGTGGGAAGAGATTCACTCGATCATCCACCCTGCAGAGTCATCAGCTAGTTCACACTGGGGAGGGGCTGTTCACCTGCTCAGACTGTGGGAAAGGATTCAGTCAGTCATCCCAACTACTGGCACACCAGTCAGTTCACACTGGGGAGCGGGCATTGATATGAATCTCGAGGTTTCATTTCCTGTGGACTGTCATTTTAAGAGAGAGAGAGGGAGAGATTAAGAAGGCGAATCAGTCTGACTTGCAGCTTGTTTACATCGCTCACAGCTTGCTTATTTTTAACCGAGGACACAGACACTCAGAGTCAGATGGAGACAAAGGAGAAAAAATGGAAGGATCGAAAGAAGGGAACTGGTGGCCAAGGGTCACTGTTTAGAACTTTCCTATGCCCACAAGGGTGGGTTAGTTATTGATTCAGCGAACATCAAATGTGTGGTAACACACATCAAAGTTGCTGGTGAACGCAGCAGGCCAAGCAGATCTATAGGAAGAGGCGCAGTCGACGTTTCAGTCCGAGACCAAATGTTATCACCTCATTTGATCCATTGGAGTGGATCGGATTTGTGAAGACCACTTATGTCTTATGTGCCTGGGTATGGTCTGGTAATTCACTTGACCAAGATACCCCTTGTGACAAGTCCCTTTCGGTGATAATTTGTATGTGGATTTAGAACAACAACGGATAAAATCTACAGTGACTGTTCTCTTGTTTTACCACCATGGAACCTATGGAATTTGACATAATTGCCTTGTCTCGACATTTACCCTGGATTACAAATATCTCTCTCATCAACTATTCCATGGATGAACTGAACTTTCATACTTTACCATCTCAAGCCTCTAAGCTCAATAGTTTGGGAGTTATATTTAAATATATATATATATACACACACACGTAACACTGTTCAATTTTGTTTATCTTGTTTTAGTTACTATCTTATAAGTAGATACTAATAAAGATAGTGATTTTAACATCAAAACCAGACTCCGGGTGTAGTCTATTGCTGCTGGTTCGTTTCTAAAGCGTTACGGTTCGTAACAAAATTGGGGCCTGCGTCTGGGATATGAACAAATGTGGGGGCATATTGATTGATTAATTATCAATTTCATTGGGAAATCCCTTTTGATTTATTTGTGTGTGAAAAATCAGCAGCAATGGATGTTGATAGATTTCTGGAAGCGCCAACCTCTGAAGCATTAGAGGATGCCAGAAGGATTGAGTTGTTGAGTATTGCTAAAAGGTTAAAACTTGGAAAGGTGAAATTGACAATGAGGAGGTCACAGATGCAGAGGATAATAACTGAGCATTGTGTATCCGAGGGTGTGTTTAAAGTGGAGGAGTTGGAGGTGTTTCCTGAAAGTAAACCCACTAAGCTTGAGCTCCAGAACAAGTTAGAAAAATGAAAGATGGAGGCTGCGGAAAGGCAGAGGCAGTTTGAGGCTAGAGAGGCAGAAAAACAGAGGGAGGAAGCAAAAAGACAGAGGCTGTTTGAGCTGGAAAAGATAGAGAGATTGCTGCAAAGGGGTCTAGTGTTACACTCTGGTGATAAGTTTGAGTCCAGTCAGGAAGTTAAATTGGTACCTCCATTTGATGAGGCAGAGGTTGATAAATACTTCCAGCATTTTGAGAAGTTTGCTCAGAGTTTAAAGTGACCAAAAATGGGTTGGCCAATTCTCTGACAAAGTGTAATTAAGGGGAAGGCTCAGCGAGCCTATTCTGCCTTGACAGTTGATGAAGCAGCTGATTATGACATTGTGAAACAGGCTGTGCTGAAAGCTTACAAGTTGGTCCCAGAAGCATACAGGCAAAGGTTTAGAAATTTAAGAAAATTGTTGTATGGAATTTGCTTATGAGAAGTTTGTGTGTTTTGAACGCCGGCGCACATATGAAAATGTAAATGATGATTTTAACAGCTTGAAAGAGTTGGTTTTAATTGAAGAATTCAAAAGGTGCATCCCTGATGACATGAAGACATATTTAGATGAAAAGGATGCTGCCACTTTTCAATAGTCTGCTAGATTAGAAGATGAGTTTGCTTTAACTCATAAGGTTCAGTTTACCCTAAATAAGAGCTTCCAAAAGAGTAGCAGGAATAACCAGGGTAAACCAGAAGTTAAAGCTGGGATTAGTAACAGGAGTAAGGATGAAGGGAAGCAGTTGAAGGAGAAATATTCTGATCTTTCTTGTTACTATTGTAAGAAAGCTGGTCATATGATGGCTAATTATTCCATCCTGAAGAAGAAAAAGGAAAAGGAGGCCGTCTGAAATGCCTGTGATCTGAATGTTGAAGCACATATAAACCCACAGGGTTCTGAACATTCTGTTGAGGCTTAGTTAAGGACTGAGAGGTCTGACCGAGTTAAGAAGGGATTCGATCATTTTATGTCAGATGGGTTTGTATTAGTAAAGGAAGGGTCAACCCCAGTACCAGTGAAAATTCTTCGAGATACTGGGCTTCTCAGTCAGTTACGTTAGACAGCGTTCTAAAGTTTGGTGATGAGACTAACATTGGTGAGGTAAATCTTATTAAAGGCATTGGGGGTGGCATGGTTTCTGTGCCATTGCACAGGGTAACTTTACAGTCAGGTTTGGTTTCAGGACCTGTTAAATTCAGATTATGTTCCAGTTTACCGGTGGAAGATGTTACTTTGCTGTTAGGGAATGTCCTGGCAGATGGTAAAGTTGTTCCTGCAGTGCAGTTGACAACTAAGCCAACCACTGACGACCCACAGATGGATTTTAATATTTATCCTTCCTGCGCAGTAACTCGAAGTATGGCTAAAAAGTCTGCCAATGGAGACGGTTCTGTGCAGCATGATTCTGGTACCTATGACAGCCAAAATCGGGATCAGGTTATGATGACTTGTAAGGGTCTTTTCTGCCTTCATTGTTTCAACAGGATTCAGGTACTAAGTCTGATGAGAAAGATTTATCCCTGTCTTGGAAGGAGTTCATAGCAGAACAGAATTGAGACCCTGAGATTGAACCTTTAAAAGAAACAGCTGTCTCAGATGATGCGAATAAGAAAGTGCCAGTCGGGTATTATCTCAAGGATGGAGTGTTAATGAGGAAGTAGAGGCCACCTGCTATACCTGTGAGTGAGGAATGGGCAATTGTTCACCAAGTTGTAGTCCCTAAAGTATATAGGACTGAAAGTTTAACTTGCCCCCACAGTATGCCCTTAGGTGGCCATTGAGAACCTAGAACAGTTGAGGCCCTGTGGCACACAATGTTGTGCCGACCCTTAAACCCTGCCTCCCATATAACCCCCCACCTTAAATTCCTCCATATACCTGTCTAGTAGCCTCTTAAACATCACCAGTGTATCTGCCTCCACCACTGACTCAAGCAGTGTATTCCTCGCACCAACTACTCTCTGAGTAAAAAACCTTCCTCTAATATCCCCCTTGAACTTCCCACCCCTTACCTTAAAGCCATGTCCTCTTGTATTAAGCAGTGGTGCCCTGGGGAAGAGGCGCTGGCTGTCCACTCCATCTATTCCTCTTAATATCTTGTATATTTTGGAGTGAATAAAACTGTAAGCAGGATTATGAAAGAATTTTACTGGCCTAATTTGAGGAAAGATGTTGTGACCTATTGCAGAACCTGTCACACTTGTCAAGCTGTGGGTAAACCCAATTAGTTCACCCCAGTGGCCCCACTCCGGCCTATACCTGTTTTCAGTGAACCCTTTTCCAAAGCTATAGTAGATTCTGTTGGCCCATTGCCAAAGACTAAAGCTGGCCATCAGTATTTGCTAACTGTTATGTGCACTGCATCCAGATTCCCAGAAGCAATACCTCTCAGAAATATTAAAGCTAAAACTGTGGGGAGGGCTCTTATCAGTTTTGTTTTACTTTATTTGCTTTGCCTAGAGAAATCCAGTCTGATCAACGAAGTAATTTTACATCTGGATTGTTCCAGCAGGTAGTTTATGAACTGGGAACTAAAAAAATTACATCGTCTGCGTACCATCCAGAATTACAAAGGGCTTTAGAAAGATTTCATTCTACCCTCAAAACAAAGATTAAGACATACTGTGTAGAAAATGGAAAAGACTTGGATGAAGGCAAACTGTCTTTTTTGCTTTTGTTCGCAATAAGCGTCTCGGTACAGGAAAGACTGGGCATAGTCCATTTGAACTTATATTTGGTCATCGAGTGAGGGGAACTTTGACCTTGTTAAAGGAACAATGGACTGATGGGGATGTACATGTTAACCTGTTAGACTACGTTTTGAAGTTCAAAAATAAACTACACCAAGCCTGTAGTCCAGCGAGACAAAACTTAAAGATTTCTCAAAATAAAATGAAGTGTTGGTTTGATAAACTGGCTTGCAAAAGGAAATGTCAGGTGGGGGATAACGTGCTGGCCTTATTTCCAATGTTGCCGAATCCACTTCAGGCGAAATTCAATGGACCGTATGAAATAGTCTCTCAAAATAATGATGTGAATTATGTTATTAAAACACCTGACCGATGTAAACTAACACAGGTGGTACACATAAACATGATAAAGCCTTATTTTGACAAGCAAACCATGGTCACAGTACATGACACAGATATTGGTCAAGCCAAACCAATTAAACAACAGCCGTATCGCTTGAACGTAGAAAAGTGTAAATTGACTGAGCAAGAAATTTAATATATGCTGAAAAATTATTAGGCCTTCAACATCAGATTGGAGCTCACCCTGCATTGTTGTGCCCAAGCCTGATGGCAGTGTTAGATTTTCCACTGATTATAGGAAGGTAAATGCAATAACGAAAACAGATGCCCATCCTATACCTAGGGTGGATGAGTGCATCGATAAGGTTGCAAAAGCTCAATTTCTTACAAAGATTGGTCTGCTTAAAGGGTATTGGTATATTCCATGGACGGACAGAGGTAGAGAAATTTCTGCATTTGTGACACCTTCTAGGTGGTATGAATACAATGTTTTGCCATTTGGAATGAAAAATGCTCCAGGAACATTCCAGAGAATGATTGATTCTGTAATTCGAGGGTTAGAACACACAGTTGCCTATATTAATGACTTAGTCACAGGGAGTGACACTTGGGAAGAGCATATCTCTGCAGTAGAAAAGCTGTTTGACAGGCTTTCCCAGGCCAACCTTACAGTTAACTTAGCTAATAGTGAATTTGGCCATGCCACTGTGAACTATCTTGGCTATGTAGTAGGTCAAGGCAAGTTGGCATCTGTTCAGGCAATTTCTGAAGTTCCTATTCCAACTGGTAAGAAGCCTCTTAGAAGGTTTCTGGGAATGGTTGGATATTATCATAAGTTCTGTAAGAACTTTGTAGATATCGCTCTTCCTCTGACCAATCTCCTGAAGAAGGTTGAAAAGTTTGTCTGGACCGAGCCTTGTCAGATTGGAGCTGTGGCTGGCGACACAGTCATGGGTATAAAGAGAGTAAAGGAGGGGGCCAAGGAGACAACCCTGCGGGATATGAGTCCTGAGGGTCAGAGAGACAGAGGTGAGGGAGCCCACTCTTACCACTTGCCGGCAATCTGACAGGAAGTCCAGGATCCAGCTACACGAGGCAGGGTGAAGGCCGAGGTCTCTGAGCTTCTTGTCGATACTTCATGCCTTCGTACGGCTACTGCTCTGCCCATGACTGCAAGGAACTGCAGAGAACTTTGGGGAACAGAGAACATTAGAGAAACAAGCCTCCCCTCCATGGACTCTTCCTACACTTCCCCTGCGTCGGAAAAGCAGGCCATGTACTCAAAGGTCCTCACAACCTGGACATTCTTGCTGCAAACCCGCTCCCCCATCAGGGAAGAGATACAAAAGCCTTAAAGCGCGTAACACCAGGCTTAAGGACGGCTTCCTGTCTGCGGTTATAAGCCAAATGAATGGTCTCCAGTCCGATAAAATGGACTCGACCTCACAATGTGACCCTGCACTGCACTTTCTCTGCAGCCATAATACTTGGTAACAGTTATTGTTTTGTCGTATATCAGTTCAATGTACTGTCATCATGTATCGAACTGTGTGGATGGTATGTCAGGCAAGATTTTCACTGTAGCTCAGTATGTGCTGATAACAAACAAATTCCCCATTTTAATTGTGTGGAAATATTAGACAGACTGAGCTGCTTTGGAGCCACGGAAGGAAATTTAATTGTTGTCATTTCTGAAGAATGCAAACAAATGGAAAAGGCTTCACTCTCACATTACAATGTGTGGTAACTGGGATCAGGTGACCGGTGGTGGGTCTTCCATACCAATTATCAGAATCAGGTTTAATAGCACTGGCATATGTCATGAAATTCGTTGTCTCTGCGGCAGCAGTAGAACCTAATTCATAATAATAGATTTTAACAATTGTGATTTAAAATAAGAAATATATATATATTAAATAGTTAAATTATGTAAGTAGTACAACATAAAAAAATGTAATAAACTATTTTAATTGTGTGGAGCTATTTGACTGACTGGGTTGTTGCATTGGAAATTCTGGAGTGAAGCTTAACTAAAGTGTACACATTTATGAGAAGCTCAGATAAATAGAAAAGGCTAAATTCTCACATAAATTGATCATACACCCAGAAACATTGGCTGCACTTCAGCAGGTAAAAACAGTGGAATGAAACATGATGAAAATTTTGCAGATAAAAACATATTGTCCACCCACGAGAGGACGTGACAGATCCGGATCTCACTGCCTTGTCTGAACGGGCGAAAGGTGAAGCTACAGGGACACGTAGAGCAGTGACCGGTAGATGCTGCAGATCTGCAGGAAAACGTGAACAGGAAACGGGATCAGGTGATGGGTGGATGGTCTCCCACCCGGACCGGTGACTCTGCTCCTTGCCCCTCACATGCTGTCCGACCCATCCGCTGCATTTCCCACATTATTCCATATTTACAACAAATACATGGTTACCTTTTCTCTCCATATCTTCTCTGTCCCTTTCCCTCCACCTCCAGGTCACAGAGTCATGGGCTCGATTCCCATCCTGATCCAACACACAATTCAGACCCAAACAGGAAATGTGCAGGTTTCATTTAAATCAGTCCATGTTTATAAACACTCATTTCTATTCACATTCCCCCCGGCCTCACTGGACAGCAACACTGAGAAACAGCAGGAGATGGCCATTCAGCCCCTCGAACCATCAACAAGATGGCGGCTGCTCTCCCATCTCAGCCACATGTTTCTGCCCGATCCTCATTTCCTCGATCCCTTCGATCTCCACCCATCTGCCGGCCTCTGTTTTATGTGAGGACGATCACTGAGTCTTCACTGCCCTGCGTGGTGGGGATTTACAGACATTCACCACCCTCAGAGTGGAGACATTTCCCCTCATCTCAGTCCCGGACAGTCCACCCCCTTTTTCAGAGACTGGGATCCCTGGTTCAACCGGTAATGATGTTGTGCATTTCAATGTGTTCACCTCTCAGTCCTCGATTCTCTAAATGAAAGGGTTATCGCATTTGATCTTTCTTCATATGATGACCCCACCACTCCAGGGATCAGTCTGGTGAATCTTCATTGCACTCTCTATAACAAATACTCTCTAACCTCTTTGTTAATCCTCTATGGAATTAATTTCCATCTTCTGCAGCCCCGTGTTGCCCCAACCACTCACCTCCCACCCCCGTCACTATTTCCACCTTCCCACCTCCCCCTCACCTGAATCCACCTCTCACTCCCCAGCTCTTGCCCCATCCCCACCCCTCACCTCTTTTCTCTGACTATTTCCCGTCCACTCTCAGTCCAGAGGGAGGGTCTCGGCCCGAAATGTTGACGGTCCATTTCCCTCCACAGATGCTGCCCGACCCACTGAGTTCCTCCGGCAGTTTGTTCTTTGGTCTGTATAACCCGTGTTAGTGTGGGGAGCGGGATTTTACACCATATTCCCGGTACAATCTGAACAAAGCACAAATAATTGTCACTTTGCCCGGACCATTGGCCCCGCTTGCAGGGCAACAGTCTGCCGGTGTTTGCCCCCCAATGTGGTGAATCCCTCTGCTCGCCACCACCGTGGGCTCAGACATTTCCACAGATGAGCCCCTCCTGTCCCCACCGGGACAAACATCCTGTCCGCCCCCTCTCTCACCGTCTTCATCCTATCAATAAAATCCCCCTCTCCCTCCCCGGGGAACCGGCATCAAACCGACGGGCCGAGCGGTCTCCTCCGACCTCTCAGCGATACATCAGACTCCGGCCGCAGGAGACGCTTCACAAACACCCCAACTTCCCTCGGAGGGAAATGGAAATAAATCAGAAAGCGGACATTTACTTTGAGATTTTTTTCCGCTTTAACGGGCCGGTCGAACTGCAACAGGAGACGGGGTAACGCCCTCTCGGCTGGTCCGCCTCCACTATTGGGTGTAACCAGTGATTGACATCGCTTCCGACCAATGGGAATAGCGCAGCTCTGCAATCAATTCAATTCCTCTGTTGACTGTTGGGGGGGGCGTGGCTCGAGCTCAGTAGCTCAGCCGTTAAACCGAAAAAGCTCGAGCACAGCAGCGCGTGTGTGACGTAAGGCACCGCGCTCGTGACAGCAGATGCAGATCCGGGGAGACCATGGGTGACGTCACGCGTGTGGGGTGGGGGGCTGCTGTGTGACGTCACGCGAGGGGGAGCGCTTCAGTTTTAAAACACCTTTTGTTGGGTCCGATCTGGAACAACAAAATGAAATTCGGGTTTCATCGGGACCGGATCCGGTGTTGTGAGATGTGTCCGGCTGTGCCGTGTTGTTGGTGGAGTGGGCAGCGGGGTGTTTGTCTCCGGGCTCTCCTCAGCCCCGGTTTTCACTTTGCGACCGAGCCCGGGCCGTGGATCAATTCCTTGTGGTTCTGCAGGGGGTTTGGGGCGAAGGGACAGTCTGTCTGTCTGTGTGGGTCGGGGTTATGAGTGGGTGTGGGTGTGGGTCCCGGGACAAATTAACTTGTAAACACCGGACCATCTGGTGAATTGGATCAGACAGCTTCGCTCGCCTGTCCTTTCAGGAAACAACAATTCTCTCTTCATATTAATGACTGTCTAAACTTGCTGTGAACAAGATTCTGTGTTACAAGATTGTGAGTTACAGAGTCTAGGACAGCTGTCACCGTCATGGGCTGCGAGTGCAGACAGGGATTGGGGTCACTGTGCATCAGAGAAGGACACGGGTTTGTACAGCCTCCTGTGGGGTAGAAATGTCCACACGGTGAATTCGGATCTGCTGGCACATCGGGAGTCTGAAAGGGAAAGGGAATAGGGAAGGGGCTGAGCAGAGAGTTTTAACAGGGGAACCTGTTCAGGGGTGGAGGGGTACAGGAGCTGTCTGATAGATCGTTTTAATTGTTTTTTATAATCTGACAGATGGTGACTGAGGAAGAAGCTTGTTGACGGAGGATACCCGGAGGCGAGCAGCTCAGACACGGAATCAGGAATTGAATTGAATTTATTTCTTACATTCATCAGGTGTAAAAATCTTTACGTTATGTCTCCATCTAAATGTGCAACGTGCAATCATAGTAATTTATAATAGTTTATAATAAATAAAACAGACAATGTAATATAGAGTACACTCAAATCAGCGTGAGTTGATCAGTCTGAAGGCCTGGTGGAAGAAGCTGTCCCGGAGCCTGTTGGTCCTGGCTTTTATGTTGCGGTACCGCTTCCCGGATGGTATCAGGAGAGTGACAGTGATGTGATTTCCTGTGTCACGGGTACAGACAGTCGTCTCAAGTAAGGAGTTTGTGTGGAGATGCAGCTTCCCTGGAGGTGGAGGAAAGAGGACACACCAACAGGTGGAACCAGCTGTGGGAAGACATGGTTTGTCAGGTCTGACGATGACCTGAATGTACCATAACCTTCAGACTGAATCAGAAAACCATTCTGAGGGTATTTGAAATGTCAGAAGCAGGGGAGATGTGACCACATGTGCAGAGGGCAGGGGTTGTGTCTCCATCAGACCCTCAGTGAGATGGTTCAAATTACAATGTGCAGCGATGAAAGTACGGTGTTTGGGGTCGGATTTTATCACTGATTCTGACACAATGAGAGGGTTAATTTTGCTGTAAGGAAGCAACATTAATGGAAGACGACACAGGGACTTAATCAATTGCCAGTTGTTTAGCAGAAGTGACTAATTTGTATGTTACCTTGACAGAAACAGATATTCGCAGTGGTGACAAAGGGGTTCAGTCTGGTTTACTTCAGGTTGGAGAGGGGTGAGGGGTTTTGAAATCAGTGCCTTACGGTGTCACCATCGTTAATTTGTCATGTCCGGAGTGGTGGATCACACAGCACGGAAACAGGCCTTTGGCCGGCCATACCTGTTCTGACCATCCACTCACTGTCTACACTGGTCCCATTTATCAGCACTCGGTTCATAGCTGACTGTATCTCGGCAGTTTCAGTGCTCACCCACTTCGTAAATGTTGTGAGGGGACCTGCCTCCACCACCACCTCGGACAGTGTGTCCCAGATTTCAGCTACCCCCGAGAGAAAAATCTCTTCCTCAGATCCCTCTAATCCTCTTCGTCCTCTTTAAATCTATGCCCTCTGATCTGTGACACCTCTGTCCCAGGATCGTGGCCGACATGGGCATCAGTGAGGCCTTTGACAAGGTTCAGCATGGTAAGTTGCTGTGGAAAGTTAGATCACATGGGATCCAGGGAGAGTTGGCTAACTGGATGCACATTTGTTTTGATGGTAGGAAGCAGAGAGTGATGGTGGGAGGCTGTTTATTGGACTCAAGGCCCGGCCCATTTGGGTTCCCCAGGGTTACAACCATTGCTCTTGTTATCTATTGATATTTAATTATATTTGCATTTGCACAGTTTGTTGAATTATATGCTCTACTTGATCTTTCATTGATTCCATTGCTATTCTATAGATTTGCTAAGTGTTCCTGCAGAAAAAAAGAATCTCACGGTTATATGTGGTGAAATTTAATGAAGGCTATGGTGCAGGTAGTTGGAAATAGGCAGTAAAAACAAAAGCAGGTCAGCATTGACTAGGAGGGCCGAAGGGCCTGTTTCAGTGCTGCTGGGCTCTGTGACTGTAATAATATTCTGATTTGTAATTTCCACAGTCAGTGCTTTGCTACTAAACACTGAACCCAGAAATTTACCAAACAAGAATGGGAACCCTTAGCTGGCTACAAAAAGCGTTTACAAGTGTTGATACTTGCCAAAGGGGGTGTTACTAAGTACTGACCATGCAGGGTGCCCAAACTTTTACTTTGGGCCCTTTTCCTTTTTTGCTATTTTGGAACTGTGAAAGATGGAAATAAAAATGTAATCTTGCTTAAAATATTAAAGAAATCTGTTATCTTTATCTATATGCCTTTTGTAAATCAGGTCATCTTTTACTCGCTTAGCTATTCACAGTAACAGAAATTTAACCAGGGGTGCCCACACATTTACATGCCACTGTATATATCCTGTGCCTTCTGAATTGCTTCCAGAAATTCCTGCCATTGCTGCTCTGTTTTCATCCCTGCCCGTGTTCTTTTCAAATCAATTTTGACCATTTTTTCTCTCATGCCTCTCTAATTCTCTTTATTCCACATCTGACTTTAGCTTCTCCTTCTCTAATGTCAGGATGAATTTGATCATATAAAGATCACTCACCCCTAAGGATTAGAAAAAAATAACATAGAAATGCTACAGCACAGAAACAGGCCCTTTGGCCCTTCTTGGCTGTGCCGAACCATTTTCTGCCTAGTCCCACTGACCTGCACATGGACCATATCCCTCCATACACCTCCCATCCATGTATCAGTCCAATTTATTCTTAAATGTTAAAAAAGAACAAGCATTTACCACCTCGTCAGGCAACTCATTCCATACTCACACCACTCTCTGTGTGAAGAAGCCCCCCCCAATGTTCTCTTTAAACTTTCCCCCCCTCACCCTTAACCCATGTCCTCTGTTTTTTTTCTCCCCTTGCCTCAGTGGAAAAAGCCTGCTTGCATTCACTCTATGTATTCCCATCATTAGTTTATATACCTCTATGAAATCTCCCCTCATTCTTCTACGCTCCAGGGAGTAAAGCCCTAACCGATTCAACCTTTCTCTGTAATTGAGTTTCTCAAGCCCCGGCAACATCCTTGTAAACCTTCTGTGCGCTCTTTCAACCTTATTAATATCCTTGCTGTAATTTTGTGACCAACACTGAACACAATACTCCAGATTTGGCCTCACCAATGCCTTATACAACCTCATTATAATATTCCACCTCTTATACTCAATATTTTGATTAATAAAGGCCAATGCACCAAAAGCTCTCTTTACTACCCTATCTACCCGTGACGCCACTTTTAGGGAATTTTGTATCTGTATTCCCAGATCTCTCTGTTCCACTGCACTCCTCAGTGCCTTACCATTAACCCTGTATGTTCTACCTTGGTTTGTCCTTCCAAAGTGCAATACCTCACACTTGTCTGTATTAAACTCCATCTGCCATTTTTCCAGTTGGTCCAAATCCCTCTGCAAGCTTTGAAAACCTTCCTCACTATCCACTACACCTCCAATCTTTGTATTATTAGCAAGTTTGCTGATCCAATTTACCACATTATCATCCTGATCATTGATATAGATGACAAATAACAATGGACCCAGCGCTGATCCCTGTGGCACACCACTAGTCACAGGCCTCCACTCTGAGAAGCAATTCTCTACTACTACTTTTTGGCTTCTTCCATTGAGCCAATGTCTGACCGAAATTACCACCTCTCCATGTATACTGCACGACTGAATTTTCCTAACTAACCTCCCATGCGGGACCTTCTCAAAGGCCTTACTGAAGTCCACGTAGACAACATCCACTGCCTTCCCTTCATCCACTTTCCTGGTAACTTCCTTGAAGAACTCCAAGAGATTGGTCAAACATGACCTACCACGCACAAAACCATGTTGACTCTCCCTAATAAGTCCCTGTCTATCCAAGTGCTTGTAGATTCTGTCTCTTAGTACTCCCTCCAATAACTTACCCACTACCAACGTCAAACTTACCTACCTATAATTTCCCGGATTACTTTTCGATCCTTTTTTAAACAACAGAACAACATGAGCCATTCTCCAATCCTCCGGCACCTCACCCGTAGACACCAACATTTTAAATATATCGGCCAGGACCCCTGCAATTTCAACACTAGTCTCCTTCAAGGTCCGAGGGAATACCCTGTTAGGTCCACAGGCCACATGACTTTCTTAAAGTGTGCACCATAGGGAACCCAATCTAATTCCTTAAAAAAATAATATAATACATCGACTCTTCTGCTTCATCTGCCTATTTTTCACTTTTACATGGAATTTATTCTGGCTCATAAGGGACACAAGACCATGCTGACTATCCCCAACCAGAATACGTTTCTCCGTAAATTCGGTCTCTAAGAAACCTCTCTAATAGTACCCTCTGCTGACCGATGACTCAGTGGCCTGTAATTCTCAAGACTATCCCTATTACATTTCCTGAACAAAGAAATATCATTTGACTTTCTCCAATCCTCCCGTACTACTTCTGTGGCCAGTAATGACGCAAATGTCATGTCCAAATGAATGGCAATATCTTCGCTCCCTTTCTCTAATTACCTGGATTACATACCTTCCAGGACCGGGAAATGGTTTGTTTTCATGTTTTCCCACTTTCCAGTTTGTAATTCTAAGCGTCTGCATGTCTCAGCGCACCTGGCCTTCTTTTCACTGTATCCACATTTACCGAGATCTCACTCACTGGTGAATACTGAAGCAATGTGTCATAAAAGACTTTCACTGCCTCCTTGCACTTCAAACACATGCTTCTTTTTTATCTCTCATCTCTCCCACACTCTCTCTCGTCATCTTCCTGTTTTTCACCTACCTTAACGCGGCTCTCCCATGCCTCCTCATTTTAATTCTTCTAAGTCCATTGTTAAATGCCCCCGGCTACATTTTGACTTTCCACAGCCGTGTCTGATCTTTTCTTCCAAAACCTTAAAGTATATTTCTTTCTTCTTCTTGAAGAGGTGTTCTGTATCTCTTATCAACCAATGTTACTTTACGGGGCCATCCGATCCCCGCCTCAATGAAACAAGCCAATGTTGAACTCCAATCAAGTGCTCCATTAACAATCCCCATATCTCTCTTCTGCATTTGAAGGAACAAATCATTTCCCTAATTCGGCTCCCACGTTCCTACCCAATAGAATCAATTAAGTACATTACACATTGTCTGCTGCTATCCCAGTGTAATGCATGTCGAATCGCTGTGCTCTATCGTTCTGAAATGCTGACACGCGGAGAGATCAGTTACCTGATACATTTCACTTTCTAATATCAGCACAAGATGGACTGTTCACTAGTCCGCCTGCCCGCTACTTGTACCAGGTCTCCTTCCTGTACATAACTGAGAAATTCTGTCACATCTAAACCGTTTAAACAGAGGAATTGCCGATGAATATCAGTGAAGTTTAAGTTGCCTGTGACAACAGCCGTGTTAATATAAGCACCTGTGCAAAATCTATCTCCCGATCTGTCACTGTCTCTGTGTGTTGTTTTGGTTTTCGTGATGGGAGCTCGGTACAGAATACTCCTAAACGAGTGCTTGTTCCCTTCCTATTTCTGAGTTCTATTCAGAGTCTATTAACATACAATCCCACCACAGTGTCCTCCCTTTCCGCAGCTGTGATACCATCACACTCTCCCTGTGTTTAAAAGGCTCTCCCTTTACTCTCTTTCAACGGACTATGTACATTTTGAAACATCTGAACCCCGAAAAGTCCGGAAGTCATTCCTCCCCTTGTGATTGAATTAACTTTAATTCTTACATCCTTCACATACACGAGGAATAAAAATCTTTAGGTTACGTCTCCGTCTAAATGTGCAATGTACAATCCTAGTAATTGATAATAATTTATAACAAACGGAGCAGTCAATGCAACATCGAAAAACACTGAGATCAGAGTGAGTTAATCAGTTTGACGGTCTGGTGGATGAAGCTGTCCAGGAGCCTGTTGGTCCTGGCTTTTATGCTGCGGTGCCGTTTCCCGATGATTGTCAAGTCTCTACGATAGTTTGCAATTTAATTCATTTCAGGATGACCAGGCACATGATTGTTTGAACTTATGACAGATTTGTCAAGTCTACTGTTTTTTTAAACTGTTTCATTTTAAAACTCTGCTGAATTGCAATTGGAGTGAGCGTTATCTACACAGACGGCCATTTAACGTGAAAACATACTTCATTCCATCCTTCAGCTCTTGTCTGAATTTCCTCTGTGTCAGTGTATAGATACAAGTATTGGTGCACACACTGAGAGTTTGCAACATGTACCCAAATTGCTGTAGTATATATACCGGGGAACTCAAATATCTGTCTAGGTAATAGTAATTTTCCACTTGCCATTTCAGGGAATGAGCTGTATAGGGCATCCAAAATAATATGAAATTAGCTGAAATTGCAAACAGTAAAATCATCGATTTTCTGCGGTTTTCCAACTGGGTATCTTTCTGTTTATCGCGGCTCTTCCGAAGGCCTCTGCGGACTCTATTTGCCGCAATTATATGTCTTACTGTTAATCCGTTGAAGATAAGAATTAAGCCGATTGGTAGTAACGGTGTTAAAATGCCATCTAGTATTTCCATTCCTTTCCACACAGGTAAAGTAGCGTATTCATTTGTGAAGGTGCAACGCCACGGCATGTTGTCAATAATGACGTAGGGTTCAACTATAAAGTAAAAAGGGGCATCTTTCCCGCAGCTCACTATAACCACCGTCACCATAACCGCCGTTGCTGTTCTCTCGGTGCAGTATCGCTCCCCAAACTTTCGACAACATATTGCGATGAAACGATCGACGGTAAAACTTACCGTAAACCAAACAGAACAGTCCCTCGAAACAATAAAAAATATCAGTGTCAGATTGCATACAGGAGTGATGAGCAGGGATCGGGAATAAATATAGATGTTGTTGGTCTGTTCCACTAAAGCGAAAACTATAACCACCATCAGATCCGCTGTTGCCATTCCAACCAGGTAACGGGTGATGCATTTGGAGAGTCCGCATTTTCCCCGAGATAGGATCGCAATCGCCGTTAAATTAACTACAAGAAATTTGGAGAATGAGAAAAAAAATCAACACAGAATTATCGTTAGCTGCAAATGTCTGAATGCCCACCATTTTTCCAATGATACGCAGGGATTGATTTCTTTTTTGGAAGTGAAAAGCTGAAAATCAGTTTTTGCAGGCTCTGTCCGTGCACACCGGCTGGACAATAATGGACAGAATTAGCAGTTGATCGGCGACTTTCCGACAGATTAGAACCGGGCATCTGATTTCCACGACTCACGAACCGGTGAAGGTCGATCGCTCCATAAACAACACCATTACCATTATTTAATGTGAAATAGCTTAAAGGTTTATTTGTAGTAAAATCAAGGGATTTAATGCATAACTTATAATTTAACGTTTTATGGAAGAACAGACCTGAGTGTCGATATTCAACTGGCCGGTCAGTTGAAAAAGCTTCCGATCTGGAAATGCGACCACTGTCCGTTCAGAAAGCCGAGCAGAGTGAAACTATGGAACTATGGCAATATCGGCACCAACGTCATTGACAAAAGCATCACATAGAAACAATATGGAAGCTGAATAACAAATCTATCAGATGCTTGAATCCTCAATTCTGGAAGCATATTTCAGACGAAGGTAGCATCTGTGCTCAGTAAAAGTCTAAACAGTGCAGCGGAACAAAATCAAGACATCATACTTAAGGTGACCAGCTCCAGTATCTTACCAATGATACCGATCGCTGCAATTGCAGGATAGAAAATGCCGGCGATGTAGAAAATCGCTGGATATCCCATATTCTGTCAGAGACAGCGTTCAGTTGCACGGAACGTTCCAACTGCAAATACGGACTGGTGATCGGTTTTACAGAGTTATATGCAATTCCGAGTAATTCCACTGAGGCAATTAATGCGGTTATGACATCTGTCTCATTAGGGACAACCAATTACAAAAACAGTTACATTAAAGTGTTTTCCCACTCTATCACCGTACCATGAATTTGTATCCCAAAGGGATGTTACAAGTTATTAACTTTTAAACAAGTGATAATACCAACGTTACCAATGTACTTTCCAAGGCATCTGACGACAGCTGCTGAAAAGGGATATTTTCTCACCATTATTGTTTCTAACATAGACGATCATCCTGAACAATCATCATGGACAAACAACTTCAAACAGATTTATTTTGTCCCATTCGGTGGAGCACATTCGCTTCTGACATTGATGGCGGGGCATTATCTTGGCAGGTTAAATAGGGTACAATGTATTGAGGGGGAAGTTAGGATCACTTTTTCTATCGCTTCTTTCAGTCATTTCGAGTCATTTGAATGACAGAAGTCACAGTAACAGCTGATAACATGTATCACAATAAAGCACGTTTTATGTATGTTCTTCCGAGCATATAAATGAGTAGAGAGTGATATTCCAGAGACTACTTATAATAAAAAGTTATGCGGCCATACGAATTTAGATGCGACTTGTGGACGGATTAATGAACGTTCTTTTCTCGATAAGCAGAGAGTGGATGGTTGATTCCTTCACCCTGTCAAGTGTCATGCAGGGACTGGAGTGAGGCCCATTGTTTTTTTTTATCCTCTATGTTAATGACTCAGATGTCGATGTATATAACTACATCAGAATAATAGCGGACGATTCCTTATTTGGTGTGTTTGTTCCAGCCAGAAACTCTATCCAAGCTTGTAGCTTGATGTTGACTGGCTAGGAAATGGCCTGAAAAATGGCAGATGGCACTTAATACAGACAAGTGCCAGATGGTCTGCATTGTGAGGAAAGATACAACAGGTTCCGACGCACGTATTGAATATGTGGACTTTAGTCTGCAGTATTTTTTATTCTTCGGCAGTTGAACGGGGCACGACTGCGCAAGCGCGTGGAAGTCGGACCGTGAGGCAGCGGGAGAGTTAAAAAGCGAGCAGATTCACGGAGCGGGCGACGGAGTAGTGGGAGACAGAGTAGGAAGGCTTTGGCTCGAGGGGCTTCGGCGAGCAGAGGATGATGGGGAGCTTGCTCCCAATGAGGTAAGGCCCAGTAAGTTCCTTTAAATGATTTAATTACCTTAGGAGTAGGTAATGGAGACAGCAGTTAGAGCAGTCAAGTGTTACGTTTGCAGTATGTGGGAAGTCAGGGGGAGCACAATTGTCCCTGTTGACTACACCTGTATGAGGTGCATCCAGCTGCAGCTCCTGACAAACCGAGTTAGGGAACTGGAGCTGGACCTGAATGTAATTCGGATCATTCGTGAGGCAGAGGCAGAAATAAACAGGAGTTACAGGAATATAGTCAACCCTAAAAGTCAGGAGGCAGGTAGCTGGATGACTGTAAGGAGAGGGAAGGGGAATAGACAGAATGAGCAGAGCACCCCTGTGGCCGTTCCCACCAATAATAAGTATATCATTTTGGATACTGTTGATGGGGACGACCTACCAGGGACACGTTGCAGTGGTTGCGTCTCCGGAACCGAGTCTGGGCCCTCAGCTCAGAGGGGAAGAAGGAAAAAGAGGAGAGCAGTAGCGATAGGCGATTCAATAGTTAGTGGGAGAGATAAGAGGTTCTGTGGAAGAGATCGAAAATCCTGGATGGTCTGTTGCCTCCCTGGTGCCAAGGTCAGCGATATGTCGGATCGCGTTCTCAGTATTCTCAAGAGGGAGGGTGAGCAGCCAGATGTCGTGATCCATATAGGGACCAATGACGTGGGTAGGAAGAGCAAGGAGTTCCTGAAGCGTGAATTTAGGGAGCTAGGTGCCAGGTTAAAGGACAGGACCTACAGGATAGCAATCTGAAGATTGCTACCACTGCCACGTGCAGGCGGGTTTAGAAATAGTAAGATAGCGCAGATAAACACGTGGCTGACGACATGGTGCAGAACGGAGGGCTTCAGAATTATAGATAATTGGGCAGTTTCCAAGCAAGGTGGGACCTGTTCCGGCGGGACGGTTTAAATCTGAACTGGAGGAGGACAAACATTCTTGCAGGTAGGTTTGTTAGAGATGTTCCAATGGATTTAAGCTAGATACAAGGGGGAGGGGAACCAGAGTGTAGGAACAGATGTAGAGGAGAAGGAAGAAAAAGAAGATAGTAAAGTTGTTTGCACCGTTAGTGGTAAAAAGAGAGTAAGAGGTGGAAAAATTCTTAAATGCATTTATCTTAATGTTATGAGCATTGTAAGAAAGGTGGATGAGTTTAGAGCATGGAGTGACACCTGGAAGTATGATGTTGTAGCTATTAGTGAAATATGATTGCAGGAGGGATGTGATTGGCAATTAAATATTCCTAGATTTCGTTGCTTCGGTTATGATAGAATCGGAGGGACAAGAGGGGAATGTGTTGCATTGTTTGTCAGAGAAAACATTACAGCGGTGCTCTAGCAGGATACATAGAGGGCTCGTCTAGGGAGGCTATTTGGCTGGAATTGAGGAAAGGGAAACGTGTAGTAACACTTGTAAGGGTGCATTATAGACCACCTAATGGGGGAGCGAGAATTGGAGGAGCAAATTTGTAAGGAGATTGCAGGTATTTCTAGTAAGCACAAGGTTGTGATTGTGGGAGATTTTAATTATCCACACATAGACTGTGAAACCCATACTGCAAAACGGCTGGGTGGTTTGGAGTTTGTAAAATGTGTGCAGGATAGTGTTTTGTAGCAATACATAGAGGGACCAACTGGAGAAGGGGCAGTGTTGGATCTCCTGTTAGGGAATGAGATAGGTCAGATGATGGAGGTATGTGTTGGGGAGCACTTCGGGTCCAGTGATCACAATGCCATTAGTATCAACATAATTATGGAGAAGGATATGTCTAGGCCCAGGGTTGAGATTTTTGATTGGAGAAAGGTTAACTTTGAGTAGATGCGAAAGGATTTAGAAGGAGTGGATTGGGACAATTTGTTTTATGGGAAGGGTATAATAGAGAAATGGAGGTCATTTAATGGTGAAAATTTGAGGGTACACAATCTTTATGTTCCTGTTAGGTTGAACGGAAAGGTTAAAAGTTTGAGAGAGTCATGGTTTTCAAGTGATGTTGGAAACCTGGTTCAGAAAAAGAGATATCTACAAAAGATAGTCATAGTCATTGTCATACTTTATTGATCCCTTGGGAAATATAGGCAGCATGGAGTAAATGAGGTGCTCGAGGAATATAAAAACGTAAAAAGAATCTTAAGAAATAAATTAGAAAAGCTAAGAGAAGATACGAGGTTGGTTTGGCAAGTAAGGTGAAAATAAATCCAAAGGGTTTCTACAGTTCTATTAATAGCAAAAGGATAGTGAGGGATAAAATTGGTCCCTTGGAGAATCAGAGTGGATGGCTATGTGTGTAGCCAAAAGAGATGGGGGATATTTTGAACAATTTCTTTTCTTCGGTATTCACTAAGGAGAAGGATATTGAATTGTGTAAGGTAACGGAAACAATTAGGGAAGTTAAGGAAACTATGACGAATAAAGAAGACGAAGTACTGGCGCTTTTAAGGAATATAAAAGTGGATATGTCTCCGGGTCCTGACAGGATATTCCCTTGGACCTTAAGGAAAGTTAGTGTAGAAATAGCAGGGGCTCTGACAGAAATATTTCAAATGTCATTAGAAATGGGGATGATGCCGGAGGATTGGCGTATTGTTCATGTTGTTCCATTGTTTAAAAAGTGTTCTAAGAGTAAACCTAGCAATTATCGGCCTGTAAGTTTGACGTCAGTTGTGGGTTAATTAATGGGAAGTATTCTCAGAGATGGAATATATAATTATCTGGATAGACAGGGTCTGATGAGGAATAGTCAACATGGATTTGTGCGTGGAAGGTCATGTTTGACAAATCTTATTGAATTTTTTGAAGAGGTTACTAGGAAAGTTGACGAGGGTAAAGTAATGGATGTTCTCTATACTGACTTCAGTAAGACCTTTGACGAGGTTCCACACGGATGGTTAGTTAGGTAGGATCAATAGTTAGATATTAATATTGAAATAGTAAAATACATTCAACAGTGGCTAGATGGCAGATGCCAGAGAGTAGTGGTGGATAACTGTTTGTCAGGCTGGAGGCCGGTGACTAGTGGTGTGCCTCAGAGATCTGTACTGGGTCCAATGTTGTTTGCCGTATACATTAATGATCTGGATGATGGGGTGGTAATTTGGCTTAGTAAGTATGCAAATGATACTAAGATGGGTTCGTTGTGGATAATGAAGCAGGTTTTCAAAGCTTGCAGAGAGATTTAGGCCAGTTAGAAGAATGGGCTGAAAGATGGCAGATAGAGGTTAATGCTGATAAGTGTGAGGTGCTATATTTTGGTAGGACTAATCACAATAGGACATTAATGGTAAATGGTAGAGCATTGAAAAATGCAGTAGAACAGAGTGATCTATGAATAAACGTGCATAGTTCCCTGAAGGTGGAATCTCATGTGAATAGGATGGTGAAGAAAGCTTTTCGTATGCTGGCCTTTATAAATCAGAGCATTGAGTATAGGAGTTGGGATATAATGTTAAAATTGTACAAGGCATTGGTAAGGCCAAATTTGGAGTATTGTGCACTGTTCTGGTCACCGAATTATAGGAAATATGTCAAGAAACTTGAGACAGTACAGAGAAGGTTTTCTAGAATGTTACCTGGGTTTCAGCATCTGAGTTACTGAGAAAGGTTGAACAAATCAGGTCTTCATTCTTTGGAGCGTAGAAGGCTGGGGGGGGGGGCTTGATAGAGGTATTTAAAATTATGAGGGGGATAGATAGAGTTGACGTGGATAGCCTTTTCCCATTGAGTATAGGGGATATTCATACTAGAGAGCATGAGTTGAGAGTTAGGGGGCAAAAGTTTAGGGGTAACACGAGGGGGAATTTCTTTACTTAGAGACTGGTGGCTGTGTGGAACGAGCTTCCCGTAGAAGTGGTAGAAGTAGTTTCGCTATTGTCATTTAAAGAAAAAAAAATGGATAGGTTTATGGACAGGAAAGGAATGGAGAATTATAGGCTGAGTGCAGGTCGGTGGGACAAGGTGAGAGTCAGCGTTCGGCACGGAGTAGAAGGGCCGATTTTGCCTGCTTCCGTGCTATAATTGTTGTATGTTTATATGATTATATGGTTATATAAAAACAGAGCTGGGGCTACGGATCAATAATTCCAGGAAATCGGCGTCATGGGCAGATCGGGTCGTATTGAGCTCTGATCACAGTGTCCTTCACAATTAGATCACGGAGCACACGAGTTGGGACGTTATGTTGAAGCTGTACAACACGTTGGTGAGGCCGCAGATAGAATATCGTGGGCTGTTCTGGCCATCTACTTACTGTTTTGAAATATCAATAAGCTTCAAAATATCCAGCGATAATTTGAAAGGAAGTGTTCGGTAAATGAACAGAGTGAATGCACGCAGATTTTCTCCATTAGAGAGGGTGCGTGGATACCAGAGAGGGAGTGCAGAGGTGATTTACAAGGGTGTTGCCTGGAATGGAGGTCGTACCTTAGGAGAACAGGGCGTTTTCTCCTTGTAGTGACAAAGGATGAGCGGTGACCTGACAGAGGTGTATTAGATGAAGAGAGTTATTGATCGTGTGGATAGTCAGAGACTCCCCCCACCCCACCCCACATCCGGGCCGAAATGCCTAACACCAGAGGGCATAGTTTTAAAGTGCTTGTAAATGGGTACAGAGGGGATACCAGGGGTAAGTTTTTTCACACAGAGAGTGGTATGTGCATTGAATGCAGTGCCGGCGGCGGTGGTGGAAGCGGATACAATAGGGTTTTTTAAGAGTCTTTTAGACAGGTACATGGAGCTTAGAAAAATAGAGGGCTGTGCGCTCGGGAAAGTCCAGGGAGCTTCTCGAGTAGGTTACATATTGGTCACAACATTGTGGACCAAAGTGTCCTGTTATATGCTGTTGTTTTATATGTCCTGTGTTCTATCCTTTGAGTGAATCCACAACTAGAGTTCATTGGCTTGGGGAGAAATTTGTAATAAGCAAGCAGTGTATGTAGTAGAAGTTATTCACTCCGAGGGTCGAGGGAGTGTGGAAGTTACTGCAAGGGTGTGGTTTAAAAGGCGTACGATGTATTGGCCTTCATCAATCATGGAATTTAATTTAGGAACCAAGAGGTAATGTTGTAGTTATACAGGACCCTGGTCAGACCCCACTTGGAGAACTGTGCTCAATTCAGGTCCCTCACTACAGGACGGATGTGGAAGCCATCGAAAGTGTACAGAGAAGACTTACAAAGATTTGCCTAGATTAGGGAGCATGCTTTATGAGAATAGGTTGAGTGAACTCGGCCTTTCCTACTTGGAGCGACGGAGGATGAGAGGTGACCTGAGAGAGGTGTATAATGATGAGAGACATTGATCGTGTGGATAGTCTCCCAGGGCTGAAGTAGCTAGCATGAGTCGGCACAGTTACAATGTGTTTGGAACTAGTTTCAGAGGATATGTCAGGAGTAAATCCTTTACACGGAGCCTGGTGGGTGCATGGAATGTGCTGCTGGCGACGGTGGTGGAGGCGGATACGATAGGGTCTTTTAAGAGACTCCTGGACAGGTACATGGAACTTAGAAAAATAGAGGGCTATGGGTAGCTCTTGGTACTTTCTCACTTAATGACATGTTCGGAACAGGTTTGTGGACAGTAGGGCCTGTATTGTGCTGTAGGTTTTCTCTGTTTCGATGTTTCTATGACGCTGGAAGAAGGTAATGGTAAATTCTCCTGAAGGTGAGACGTAGATATCGAGAAATACTCACTCGTTTCACCCTACTCGCTCCTCACGCGCACAAGCAGCAACAAAGCATCGACCGTTCCCCCTCCACCAATTATTGCAGCAAAACGCACCAACACCGTCCACCTACCAACCAAGCAATAGCAAAGACCCAGGAAAAAAACATGATCTGCAGTACAAGAAAAACACTAGTATTAAAGAGGATAACTCGACATAACACAGGCCTTCTCCCCCTCTTTCACAAATACACACAATCCCTGTCTCCATTCTCCGTCTATCTGCATCACCTCAATTCTCAATTGTTAGAAGCAGGTTTAAATCTAGGCAGAACCATCACGGTCTTAGGGAATCGTCCTGGAAAGAAGTCTCGGTTCATTTTGATACTGTTTCTCTTTTGGTTGTTCGTATTGGCAGTGTCTATATACACCAATACTTCAACATATGTCGAAGGCATTTCATAAATACTGGGTATAGTTAATATATGTTACGAACTGTTGTTAACCATGAGAGTGGGACAGAGTCAATGTCCTATTTATAGTGAATGTAGAAACACGGAACATTTCTGCATTATTGCTGGGCTTCATTCACAATTATGGAATCTATTATCAGTTGTTCTTTCGTTGCCAAATACATGGTAGTAAAATTTTATATATTCAGTCGTTTGTAAACAAGTTATATGACCATATTTGCATGCATCATGTTTTATCATCTGTTGAAATGTAGTCACTTTTTCAGGATATTTAGGAATTTTTTTGAACATACATTAATAGGTACAGATGAAGGCAAGTGTATTTTTTTATCAATATTTATGAATATTATCACTACCAGTACTTTCCACTTCTAGGTATATTTTATAACTTCTTTCAACATATCCATTGTAACCAGGTATGCGCATTTCTTCAATCCTGTGTGTGCGTTCAGTCCCTCCCTAATCCTGCTGACTTCTTGATTTTGCCTAACCCTGTTTGACCTAATACTAGACGAAATGTTTCTTGTCTCTGTGTTTGTTCAGTTTCTATGCTAGGAATCCTGACGTTTTTTGTACATGGAATTTAGTTTCAATATTGTCCCTAAAACTTTGTCTTTGTTTTTGAATTGATAACCCTGTTTTTTTTATCTGCTGCATTTCCTGTTCTATTTATTCTAGTTATGTATGAACCAAGTTTGCGTTTCAATGTATTACAATGCTTTTTCTTATGCTAATCTTCTATGGACCTTGTATTTGCTCAGAATTTCCTTTGTTTTCCCTCAAATTTCGTGATCGTGTTGTGCATGTAATACTCCATTAGGTGGACTACTTCTTTTCTTAACGCTTCACTTTTGTTTCTTAGTCTCTCCTGCCATTTCGGTGTTCTTATTTCATTACTTCGTTTTGATTTCATATAAATGAGCGTCTCTATTTTGAAGTTATTGTTCTGCACCGCCGGTAATACTGCACATTATGTTACTTTGCGTATTTCTTCAGATGTGTCAAGCTTTCCCCATACGTTTTGGTAATATAATATTATTAAGAGTGTTCAATAATTTTTGCAAGTTACAATGACGTAGTTTTTTACATACGTAAGTATTAGGACGATTTTGTTTTTTTTTTCCTCTAAGCTTCATCTGCATTCGGATAAGGTTCTTCATATGTATTTTCGCTGTTGGAATAGTTGTACTTTCATCAGTGCTTCGGTGGGTTGCAACATCATTATTTTCTTGAATAGGATTGTTGTGGTCTTTAGGTCGGCTTCTTTCTAGCTCTTGTGCAACTTCATATTTCATCTGGTTTAACATGTATATAGTGATTAAGCTACATTTTTTTTTTATTTTTTGTTCTAGGTTGATGTGTGATTCATTGTTTGTTTGCTTGCATGAAGGAATATTGCACGTTAGACTGTTGATGGAGTCTATGCTGTCATACCAGTCTCAAATGCCATTAAAGCTGTCCCATATACATTCTACAAATTCTCTCTCTTTAGATCCATTACATGCCTAGTTTTCCCAATCCACTATCGTGTTAAAATCCACAACGATGAACATGATATTGCCTTTCTGACACGCCTTTTCTAACTCCTGCTGTAAGTTGTAAACCACATCTCCGCTGCTGTTTGGAGGCTTGTATACGACTACCATGAGGATCCCTTTACCCTTGCCATTTCTTAACTCAACCCACAGAGACTATACACCTTTCAATCCTATGTCATCTCTTTCCAATGATTTAATATAATTTATTATACACAGAGCCACACCACCCCCTCTGCCTACTAACCTATCTTTCAGACGTTCCTTGGTCGTTCAGCTCCCAATGGCAGCCATCCTTTAGCCAAGTTTCAGAGAGGGCCACAATGTCATATTTGCCAATCTGTAGCTGAATTTTAAGATCGTCCATTTTATTCCTTATGCTGCGTATATTCAAATACAACACTTTCAGTCCAGTATTTGTTGCTTTCTGTTTTAACTGCACCACGCCTCTATTGCCCTGTAACTCATGCCACTGGCTGTGGTTAAGCCTCATCCCCTGCCTGCTCTTTCTGTAAACTCTGTTGCACGCTATCTGTGATTAATGTCTGTTTTCCCCATCCTCAGCCCTATCACTCCTGTTCACATCCACCCCCGTACCAAATTAGTTTAAACCCTCCCTAACAGCTCCATTAAATGTGCCCGCTAGGATATTGGACCCCTTTAGGTCCATGTGTAACCCGTCCTTTTTGAACAGGTCGTAACTCCCCCAGAAGAAGCACCAATGATCCAGGGTCTCAAGCCGGGCCCCCTACACCAGTCTCTCAGCCACACATTAATTCGCATAATCATGTTATTCATGGAATGCGGCACGTTTCACGGGCAGCAATCCTGAGATTACTACCCTAGACGTCCTGCTTTTCAGCTTCTTACCTAACTCACTGAATTCTCTCTTCAGGTCCTCCTCCCCTTTTTCTACCTATTTCATTGGTACCAACGTGTACCAAGACTTCTGGATGATCACCCTCTCCTTTCACTATACTCTGCACCCAATCCGAGACATCCCGTACCCTGGCATCTGGGATCTCTATCAGACTGACACAACGTCCTGTCTGTTCCCCTCACTATGGAATCCCCTATGACTACGACATTCCTCATCTTCTTCTTTCCCTTCTGCACCAGGGAAACAGGCTCAGTGCCGGAGACCGGATCGCCGTGGTAGTCCTCTGTCAGGTCACCCCCCTCAACAGCATCCAAAACGAGATAACCAGCACAGAGCGGGATGACCACAGTGGTGTTCTCCACCATCTGAGCTCTTTCCTTCGCTTCACTAACTATCACCCACTTATCTGACCTCTGCAGCCTCGGGGTGACTAACACCTTGTAGCTCCTCTCTGTCTCCTGTTCACTCTACCTAATAAGCTGTAGGTCATCAAGCCGCAGCTCCACATCCCTCACACGGTCTCGCAGGAGCTGCATCTTGGTGCACCTGGGGCAGATGTGGCCATCTGGGAACTGAAAGATTCCCAGGATTCCAAGATCGACACCTAGAGCAAAATACTAACCCGACCGACATGTTCTCTATTCCTCAAAATAAAGGCAAAGAAAAGCCGAAAATGATGCTCACCTACCCACCTACTTCGCCGAAGCCCAAGCCGAGAACCGAAGTCAGCGCGTAACGCCAGGTCAGGGTTTTAATAAGAGCCTTGGAAAAGAAAAAAAAAAGATATAAAAATAGAAATAGAGGTATTTCGGAAAATGCAAGAAAGGATTTGCCGTTAGGCGCCATCGTCCTGCAAAGTTTCATCCACGGATGTGAGCCGAAACTGCGTGTGGTCGGGCTCGGATTAACAGCGTTGATTTTGTGACGAATGTCACACGTCATCCGTGTCATGCGTACAGAGATATGGTCAGAAGATTTGATCCCTTAACCGGCTATGGACCTGAGTCATTGTGCTAAATGTCTGCTACAGCCTTAGTGAATTCTGGACAGTTCTGAGCAGCGGTTCACGCTGCTATTGCTTTTTGTTGGTATGAAGACAAGCATTATTCAACGCCTGAAGTATACCCCGGGCACTCGGTTAGGTCCGGAATCAAATGGCAGCTTCAAGCCTGAATTTTCAATCAGGGCCAAATCAGCGCCAGTTAACTGATACTGTACCATCGAGGTTAACCTAAAAGCGTATAGCGTATACAGACAGTTTGCATAAACTTATTCATGATTTTTCTTCACAAATTACAGTAAAATAATTGAGTATATTCTTCGTTCCCATTGGAACTGTTGAAATGTTGCTCTGTTCGGTTGTACAATATCAACCTCTACCCATCATTGGGTGATTCATGAAAGCACTTCTCGATTCCCAGACCATTGCTTCTAGCGACTGAATACAAGCGGCATATGTTTTGCAACGCCGATTCTGTGTCCACGGATCCGCATACGAGTCCAGATTTTAATTTGAACGGATAAGTCAATACAATGTTTGTGTGACGACCTCACTGTGAATGTAACATATTCCGTTTAGTTTTACAACTGAAAATATGTGTCCGAAGCTGGGAAATGACAGGAGGAAAAGGCAAAGAGTGGAACAAGAAGGATATCTCCTCCACCTGTTTTCATCTCTCACCTTCTAGAGCTTGAACATAGTCATCGGGCGTGTTTCAGGTTACTGCTCGTCCTGCAGAGACCCGTTCAGTCTGTTCCTACTGTTCCTTGCAATGTTTTGTCTCATTCGACCAATCCTTACAAATTACTTCAACATCTTCAAAAAACTATCTCAATTTTATTGTACACAAACAAAAAACTGAGCGTATCCCGAAATTCTGCAGGTGTCGAAGTATAGCATGTTAACTATATCTCACCTTGCCTGTAATTAATCTGACTAGTGATGTACAATAATTCTCTCTTGTTGGTCTGCACCATCTGCTTGAAACAACAGAAAGCTTACACATTTATTAGCAGCGTACAGATTTTTTTTTCAAAGGTTAACAACACCTAACGTATGTTTACACGTATATAGGGTATTATGGTATGAGACATCAGAGGAAATCATATCGGGTGTGTAAAGGTGATGAAAGCTCGGTGTTCTCATGTTCCCCGGTGGTTTCCATTATCTGAACCTACTGAACACAAGATGAATCTATTTATGTCATTGCGGTTCTTTATCCGCGAACCCACTAAATATAAGCCTGCAACAGGACTTGCAAATAAACAACACCGTACAACTCTCTCCTCTGAACGATAAGTTGCACGGAGATTCTGCCCAAATCACATAGCCATCTCCTGCAGTGCAGGTACTGTAAATGTTATTAATGATTACACATGTGAGGTATTGATTCTGCAGGTATGTTAGGTATGTTATAAAGGACTGGATGGCAACAGACGTGAGAAGCACAGAGGAACATCTGGAGAAATTTCTGAAATGCCTGTTTCGCTGCCGCTGCTACTCTGCATCCAGATCCAGGCCCCAAATCCTCGGCTTTGCCTATTGCGTGTTGCTGGGGGCGGTGTCGAAGCGCCCTGCAGAGATGGTGCTGGGTGCTCGGTGTCGGAGGGCTGGCCGGAGGCTCAAAGTTTTCGGACGGACTTAATAGTCGACTGTGTTCGGATGCTTCCAGGGTGCTGCATCGGCAAGTTTGTGGCGCTGGAGGTTCATGGCGGGATAGTTTTTTTCTTCTTCTTCTTCCTTCTACTGTCTTTGTGAAATGATGGGACTTTCGAAAGGCTTTGAGACTTTTTTTTCCCGTGCCCATGGTCTGCTCTTTATCAAATTTCGGTATTGCTTTGCATTGTTGTAACTATATGTTATAATTATATGTCTTTTGTCAGTTTTTCAGTCGGTTTGTCTTGTGTTTTTTGTGATATCAATCTGGAGGAACATTGTATCCTATTTATGCACAGGTTTATCTATCTATATGCGCCCATTGGCGATAAACTGAATGCAACTTCCTTTGAAATAGTGCCGAATCATAACTAGAAAACAGATGTATACTTGAAGTTATTGTGAAAATCGTGCAAAGTAAAATCCTGGAAGGACTGCAATGGGTTATGTCCTAGTTGTTTTGGTTTCTTGTTTTATTTCTAATTTATTTTTTGTTTATTGTTGTTGATTGTCCGTCACTTCCGACGATGGCATAACTGTTGAAGGATGGATTTCACAGTGAAAAAGCCGTTGCGCTGGGGCAGTTCCGCTCTCGGCCTCAACACTCTTGATCCAATGGCAGGAAAGAACGCCCAGATTGGAGATTTCCTCGGCTGTAGCCATGACGCCTTTTGTGTCTTGTTTTGCTCTTTGCTGTCCATAAAGCGTTCTTTGGTGTAGGATCGTGTAGTTCAGTTCATCCGCCGAGTCCGGGAACCGGCTTCACATGCTGGGGTAGGCAAATCCCTGACTCACGGGGGTTCAAGTTTCCCGGCTTCCTCACCCGGTTTAGCCCGCCTGTCGAAGCGCCGTACCAGGGGTTGCCACTGTCGGATACAATCAGTTACTCGGAGCCACCGGTGAGAGCTGGGTGTCAGGAGGGACTAAAAGTGGAGGAGCTTCCTCTGGGTAGAGTATGACCACCCCGCCAACAGAGATGCAAATGAGGGATATGTATATGTGTCCGGAAGGTGGAAGACTGAGCTGTTAGTACTTCAATGCTGGTAGCAGTTGATGATATTTAGCATAATAAGTGTTTAGGATATTTATTTGACCAGTACAAAACCAAAATTTTCAGGATGACAATGACAACAATTATATTCACCTGAGAGACATCATCTGGAATCTTGTTGCAGAATTAGCAGAACAACACTTTATAGCAGGTAAATATACCGTTCAGCCCGTGCCTTTAGAAAACTCCCATTACAGATCCTGAAAAACCATCCTCACACGCTTGAAATTTGGTCAGTTTCCTGCATCCACTGTGGAACTCGCATGGTTGTACGATGTGCAATGTGCGGAAATCGTATCCTCATGTTGGATGCCTCACCACTGTATCCATTCTGCAGCTGATATCGATGCGTGGCCCTCGGCACATTTGAGAATATCTCAGCACTGATATCATGCTTTACCTTTTCACACTTTAAATACCATTTGTGAGGCTGCCTGCACCATCTCTCCATTTGACTCGCCGTTTTCTGTGAATTGGTTTTATCCCTGACTCGTAAGCAGCTGTCTTTTGTTGCGAGAGCAGTTCTTTACAACTGCTACTTCGCCATTTTATTGTCAACAGCGCCATTAATCAATACATCGGGTTAATTGATTAATACATCAACGCTCGCACTAGTTTTGTTTATTTCTGCGATATATCCGTTGTTGACAAGGAATTATTTATTATCTGTCTCCAATTGTTCTCAGATAGCAATGATTAACTTATCTTCTGTACGATTGCAGCTTTTTCAAGCAGCGAATGGAAAGAGGTAGAGAAGAACAGTGACGGACGGAGATAAATTTCTCGGCAAAACAGGGTTATGACTTGCACGGCATCTCGGAGGTGGTGAGGTTTACCTGCATCTGTGGGTATTATGCCAGACGCTGAAAGTGCTGCCTGGACGTGATCTGCACTCGGTGCACACTGCCGGATGCAATATGATGAAGCGGGGTTCCTTTTCTGAATGGTATCAATATTCCTGTGACTTGCTAAAAATATTTTCTCGTTCAGTGGGGAATATTCAATCATATTCTTGCCCCCTGCCATGTGTGAACAGAAATTAGGATATTTTAAGAGGCGAGTCACTGAGAAAGTCTTCACCGTGAATCTTTCCCTTCTGTTGCAAGGCAATTTTAAGTTCAATTTGCCAGTCAGACTGGGATTCAATGGTATACTTCCTGATTGACTGGCCGCAGATCCATTTGGATAGGAATACCGGGAATTGTTTACACATTCAGTCGCTGATGCCAAAGGAATGGATTTCAGAGGGTGTCTGCGAACCGACGGTCTTCTTCAATGCGGCACTGGAATCGACGTTCCTTCTCACCAATATGGAGACTGACGCACCGTAAGAACCGGATATAACCGTCTGACCTGGAAGAACAGATTGTCATGCACGGTGTTTCGTGAGGGAAGTTGTGTAGATTTAGGTGTGGCACTGGTAACGCTTGCAGGAGATCAGTAGGGAGATATAGTGGACAAGGCAGTAATGTAGAAGGTGATACTCGCAGAAGGGGGAAAGGTGGCGGGGTGGGGTAGGGGATTAGAATCGAGCGAAGTTCCCATAGAAGACGATGGAAGTTACGGAGGACGAAATGTTCGTGGTGATAGGGAACGACATGAAAATCCTCTTCCCAGCTATGACACGGGAGGGAGTTATGAGGGCAAAATTCTCCAGAACATTGAGGCATGGATATCGAGACATTCTTACACGTTTCTAGGTGATAATTTCGTTCCATCAAGCAAAGGCCAGGGAACTTTTTGTAAAATCAAAACACTGGAACCTGCAAAGTAATGGTGATAACTCTTTGAAACTACAGAAAATACGCCAAACGTCAGCGTGTGAGGATGATTTATCAGGTCCTTCAATGGTTTATGTCCGAGAGCTTCAGGCCGAACGGTATATTTATGTGCTAGAATTTGTTGTTCTCCATATTCTTCTTTCAGCCTTTTCGGGTTATTGTTGAAGATGAATGATGATGAGGAATGTGGGCCATTCAACTAGGATGCCAGAAATCGGGGGAAGATGTTTTTAGTGAGGGATACTCAGGGTGGTCTTGGGGCTGTTGTTCGACGGGATAAGAAGAGCAAAGACGCTATGGAGAACTGGTCGTAGGATGCGATCCGGTTGTCGACCCGTTTGTTCGTGATGGATTGCGAGCGACGTTCGGAAGGTAGTGAGAGCTTCCACGCAGACCGAGGGCCCAGCGCCTGAGTGACCGAGAAGGTCAAGATGAGTTCCAACTTCTGAACATTTAACTGCTTAATTAGAATGGTCCCTTTCCTTTTTGTTTTCTTTTCTAACCCTTACGTTAAGATTCATAAATAAGATCATAATACCATAAGACATAGCAGCCGATGTAGGCAATTCGGCCATATGAGCCTGCTAGGCATTCAAACATGAGCTGATACAATTCTTGCAGTCATCCTCACTCCCCTGCTTTCACCCCATATCCTTTAATAAAATGTAATTCCTTTAATCGTATACAGCGTACTGTATGTTATTTAGAAACCACAGAATCCATAGCAACTATAGCACATATACAGGCCTTTTGGCCCTTCTTGGCTGTGCCGAACCATTTTCTGCCTAGTCCCACTGACCTGCACACGGACCATATCCCTCCATACACCACCCATCCATGTATCCGTCCAATTTATTCTTATATGTTAAAAAAGAATCCGTATTTACCACCTCGTCTGGCAGCTCATTCCATACTCCCACCACTCTGTGTGAAGAAGCCCCCCCTAATGTTCCCTTTAAACTTCCCCCCTCACCCTTAACCCATGTCCTCTGTTTTTTTTCTCCCCTTGCCTCAGTGGAAAAAGCCTGCTTGCATTCACTCTGTCAATACCCATCGTAATTTTATATACCTATATCAAATCTCCCCTCATTCTTCTACGCTCCCGGGAATAAAGTCCTAACCTATTCAACCTTTCTCTGTAACTGAGTTTCTCAAGTCCCGGCAACATCCTTGTAAACTTTCTCTGCACTCTTTCAACCATACTTATATCCTTCCTGTAATCTGGTGACCAAAACTGAACACAATTCTCCAGATTCGGCCTCACCAATGCCTTATACAACCTTACCATAACATTCCAGCTCTTATACTCAATACTTTGATTAATAAAGGCCAATGTACCAAAAGCTCTCTTTACGGCACTATCTACCTGTGACGACACTTTTAGGGAATTTTATATCTGTATTCCCAGATCCCTCTGTTCCACTGCACTCCTCAGTGCCTTACCATTAACCCTGTATGTTCTACCTTGGTTTGTCCTTCCAACATGCAATACCTCACACTTGTCTTTATTAAACTCCATCTGCCACTTTTCATCCCATTTTTCCAGCTGGTCCAAGTCCCTCTGCAGGCTCTGAAAACCTTCCTCACTGTCCACTACACCTCCAATCTTTGTATCATCAGCAAACTTGCCGATCCAATTTACCACATTATCATTCAGATCATTGCTATAGATGACAAATAACAATGGACCCAGCACTGATCCCTCTGGCACACCACTAGTCACAGGCCTCCACTCGGAGAAGCAATTCTCTACTACAACTCTTTGGCTTCTTCCATTGAGCCAATGTCTAATCCAATTTACCACCTCTCCATGTATACCAAGCGAGTGAATTTTCCTAACTAACCTCCCATGCGGGACTTTGTCAAAGGCCTTACTGAAGTCCATGTAGACAATATCCACTGCCTTCCCTTCATCCACTTGCCTGGTAACCTCCTCGATAAACTCCAATTGGTTGGTCAAGAATGACCTACCACGCACAAAGCCATATTGACTC
Organism: Mobula hypostoma; assembly: GCF_963921235.1. Taxonomy (NCBI): domain Eukaryota; kingdom Metazoa; phylum Chordata; class Chondrichthyes; order Myliobatiformes; family Myliobatidae; genus Mobula; species Mobula hypostoma. The sequence goes on along the minus strand of NW_026948187.1, from coordinate 2,180,412 downwards.
TCCCTAATAAGTCCCTGTCTATCCAAATGCTTGTAGATTCTGTCTTTTAGTACTCCCTCCAATAATTTACCTACTACCGACGTTAAATTTACTGGCCTATAATTTCCCGGATTACTTTTCGATCTTTTTTTAAACAACGGAACAACATGAGCCACTCTCCAATCCTCCGGCACTTCACCTGTAGACAGCGACATTTTAAATATTTCTGCCAGGGCCCCTGCAATTTCAACATTAGTTTCCTTCAAGGTCCGAGGGAACACACTGTCAGCTCCCGGGGATTTATCCACTTTAATTTTCCTCAAGACAGCAAGGACCTCCTCCTTTTCAATCTGTACAGTTTCCATGATCTCACTACTTGTTTCCCTCAATTCCATAGACTTCATGCCAGTTTCCTTAGTAAATACATACGCAAAAAAAAAAAACTATTTAAGATCTCCCCCATTTCCTTTGGTTCCGCACATAGCCGACCACCCTGATATTCAAGAGGACCAATTTTATCCCTTACAATCCTTTTGCTCTTACTATACCTGTAAAAGCTCTTTGGATTATCCTTCACTTTGACTGCCAAGGCAACCTCATGTCTTCTATTAGCCCCCCTGATTTCTTTCTTAAGTATTTTCTTGCACTTCTTATACTCCTCAAGCACCTTATTTACTCCCTGCTTCCTATACATGTCATACAACTCCCTCTTCTTCTTTATCAGAGTTGCAATATCCCTTGAGAACCAAGGTTCCTTATTCCTATTCACTTTGCCTTTAATCCTGACAGTAACATACAAATTCTGCACTCTCAAAATTTCTCCTTTGAAGGCTTCCCACCTACTGATCACATCCTTGCCAGAGAATAACCTGTCCCAATCCGTGTCTCATTTCTTCAAATTTGGCCTTCTTCCAGTTCAGAACCTCAACCCTAGGACCAGATCTATCCTTATCCATGATCAAGTTGAAACTAATGGTGTTATGATCACTGGAAACAAAATGCTCCCCTACACAGACTTCCGTCACTTGTCCAAACTCGTTTCCTAACAGGAGATCCAATATTGCATCCCCTCCAGTTGGTCTCTCTATATATTGATTTAGAAAACTTTCCTGAACACATTTTCCAAACTCTAAACCATCTAGACCCCTAACAGTGTGGGAGACCCAATCAATATGTGGAAAATTTAAAAACCCCTACCACCACAACTTTATGTTTCCTGTAGTTGCCTGCCATCTCTCTGCAAATTTGCTGTTGCAATTCTCGTTGACTATTAGGTGGTCTGTAATACAATCCCACTAATGTGGCCATACCTTTCCTGTTTCTCAGCTCCACCCATAAGGACTCAGTAGACAAGCCTTCTAATCTGTCCGGCCTGAGCACTGCTGTAATATTTTCCCTAACAAGCAATGCTACTCCCCCACCTTTCATTCCTATGCCTCGATCACATCTGAAACATGGGAACCCTGGAATATTAAGCTGCCAGTCCTGCCCCTCCTGTAGCCGAGTTTCACTAATTGCTACAACATCATAATTCCACGTGTCAATCCACGCCCTCAACTCATCCGCCTTCCCCGCAATACTCCTAGCATTGAAATATATACACCTCAGAAGATTTTTACCACCACTCACAACCTTTCAATTAGCGGATTTGCTTGAACTTTTAACATCATTTATTTTCACCCCAGCCACACTGTCAGCTCTGGCACTCTGGTTCTCATCCCACTGCAAATCTAGTTCAAAGCCTCCCCAATGGTATTTCGTGGCACTAATTTGCGACAGGGTTGCAAATTACATAGCATTCACACAAAACTGGGATTTGGGATGGTAGAGCCGGTGAATCTCACCGGGGAGTGTCTTTCCTGGATTTACATAGCCAAGGAAACCAGCAGTGGGTTCCACAAGGAATAGTTCGTTTGTCACCTCTGGTGGCAGGCATATCGACCTCCACACAAAGGCCGCTTGTCCAACGTTGGTCACCACCTGCTACCCTGCTCTCACTTATGGCTCCAAGTAATTGTCTGCATGCGTCAGTGGGAACACCCTGGTACACCTGTAAGACAGGTGAGCTAAACCAGTGATGACAGCCGGAAACCTCCAATGCTGGTGCGATAGAGATGGACCTACCCCAGCATGGATACCATTTCCCGGACCGGGCGGCTGGGAACAACTACAAGATCCAAAGCCCAAGAAGGCGATGATGCAACACTTCATTGAGAGTGAAAGACAAAACAAGGCACAGAATGCGTCATGACTTTCTCCTCACACGAGGAAGTCTCCAATCTGGACCATTAGTCCTACCATTGAGCCAAGATTTTGAAGCCCGAAAGAATAGAACTGCCCAAGAGAATACGGCTTTCTCAGAACGAAATTCTTCACGCACAGGTTTACGCCATTGTTAGAAACGACGGACAACCAACGCCAACAAACAGATAATATTTAAAAATGAATAAGAAGTAAAATAACAAACCAAATCAGGGAGGACAAAGCGCAGTGCTAACATGGATACTCTTCCAGGATTTTATCTTACATAATTCTCACAATTATTTCTTTTATTTTTCATAGAAGTTGTCACCGCGGCTATTTCAAAGAAAGTTTTTTTGTTTAGTTTTTCGCGAAAGTGCGCATATAAATAGATAGATATATAGGTAGGTGTATAGATAGGTGGATTGAAAAAGATTACATTGACGTGACAGATAATTTGATTCCATTTCTGTGCTGGGAAAAGACAACTGGGGACATTTCCCTCCTTCCAAATGATCAATTTCTGTTATGAACAGGGCTGTCACAGAGCTATAGACACACCGCTAACCACACTTTCTCTGACATGCCACCGACAACATGGATAATGTCTCTGCCTTTCCAGTTCACTCAATACTGCAATGTTATTATCACAGCTTGTTCAGTCCCACGATCTCTCACACTGGTTTATTCAGAACCATCTCTCATTATGCTGGGACTTTCATTGCTTTGTCCAGACTCATCATGGAAACAGCGAAAACAGGATGTATGACCATAAGACCATAAAACCATAAGAATATAGTCCTTTATTAAAATGCTCCTCGGCACAATCACACTGTTAGTAATGACGTCCAGTCATCACTGACCACATTGTCAGCGGATATATGGACATATTAATCATATCTTTATTTGTCAATGTCCACACCCTTGCAGAAAATAAAATGCTGATTGCCGAAAATTACAAACAGCAGCATCAATATCTCAAATGTGCAATGAGTAATGACATTTATAGTACTCTGCACAGCAGGAGATGGCTAGGTGATGTGGGCAGACTTTCCATGCAACTTATCATTATGGTCTTGATTTTACCAGATATACAGTTCAGAGGACAGAGATGTCCGGTCAATGTACCTCCAAGAGAACGAAAGTGCAGCGGAACATCATGACATTGAACCTCGGCTTTTGTTGTTCTTTGCGTAGTGATGTCAGTAGTGACTAGGCGGTTGAAGAAAGATATTCACTTTTTTTTTGTCATCACATTAGGCCGTGTTTATATTTCGAGTCACCGGCACATTCTTAGTTTCGTATGTCGAAAATAAATTCGGTATTCTTTATTTGCGAGCCCTGCGACACTCTAATTTAGCCATTCTCTCGAAAATCAATCCAAACATCGTTCGGTGGATTCCCGGTCAAAGAACCTCAAAGGCGAAAATAGGTACAGCTTGTATTCAGTAGGTTCAGATAAAGGAAACCACAGGGGGGCATAAGAATGCCGAACCTTCATCACCAACACCTTTACACAACCGATATGATTTACTCTAATGTCCCACACCGGGACTGAAATCGTAAATATAATAGTTAAATTACCCTGCATACATGTAAGCATATGTTAGGTAAACTTAACCTTTAAAAATATGCTGTATGCTGCGAATCAATGTATATGTTTTTGTTGCTTTAAGCAGGCGGGGTGGAACAGCAAGAGAGAATTGTTGCACATCATGAATGAGATTAATTACAGTCACGATGAGATGTAGTTAACCCGTTATAGTTCGGCACTTGCACAACTGCGGAAGACGCTCAGTAATATGATTGTGTACGATAAAAAAAAAGATAATTCTTTTCTAAAGGATTTTGAAATAATTTATAAATATTGCACGAATGAGATAAAACTCTGTGAGGAACAGAATGATGACGTCACTGCAGATGGGCGGTAGTGTGAAACACAGCCGGATGAATGTGCACAAACTCTCCACAAGGCGCACTTACGGTCATCTGTCTGAGACACTGGAGGTCTAATACCTGGATTTAGATTGGAGGACGCCTGATATGAAGCAGGCATATTGACTGTAAGCTTCGAAACCCGGAACTATTACCGGTCTGGTTTATTGTTCAAAGTCTCACTGCCGTTCAACATGCAGAATAGTCTGCACGTTTACTAACACGTCACTGACCCGGCTGAAGTTGTCACTGCTTCTTTTGAACTATCACCGAGCTGAAATAATGATATCACCGCTGGCCAGTCTGGCAGCATCATTATTAATCGCTAACCCGACTGATAATGTTGTTGCTTCTGCATCCTCAACTGACCAAAGTGATGACGTCCCGGCGTTGACTGGCCATACACTGACACACATTCCAAAGATATCCATTTTTTGAATTTCTTCTCTATGTATAAAATTCAGCTAATGAAAATTCACACAAATTCCACGTTCTTGAGTAGTCTTGCTGAGCGCCGAAGACGGTTGGTTGGTGGCAGCAGGTGCAGTATATGCTCGGATGGAACTCCGTGCCCTCCTCCCGCAGGGGCGCACCAGGGCCTTTGCTGGCGGGTCTCCCACCGTAGATACGTCTGCAGGGAACAACCAGGATTCTAAACCATGAAGATATCAGAGAGTGACATACGGTTCTCCTCTCATCACCAAGCATATATATAAAAATGAAAATATGCTGTTTACTTTTTCCTTTGTGTCTTTGTTCTCAGCTATTACTTTATCTGATCTTCTTCCATCCTCACTTACTTTTTGTTTTGTTTTTTTTATACAAATAGACCCTTGAGACCATTTGCTATTAGACCTTGACATTCATTTTCACTTCTTCCTTGGCACAACAAGATATCAGTTAACATTGACGAAGAGTTTACATCCTTAACACTAATATTTTTAATTGCAACAGCAATGCCCGTCTAGTGATTTTGCTTTGGCTTACTTAAGCGATTTGGATCCTTCCATATAACAGTAATTGTATGGGGGCGTGCCCTGTCCATAATGTGAGCGGATTTAATCCAACTATGTAGGCGAAATTTTGTACCGCCCAGAGAACCGTCAACAAATGGTTTTCAGAAACAGCATCCCCTTGTTCAACTGTTGAGAGCATGTGTGATGCATACACAACTGGTCTTAAATTCCCATACGTCTCCTGTAACAGCACTGCTGAGGGGGTGATATCAGTTGTCGCCACTTGCAATGAGAATAGTTCATTACATTAAATGAGATACCTTACTGGAAAATCCATCAGTGTGATCCCTACAGCAGCCACCCCTCCCTAGAAGGAAACACAGCCCTTTCAGTTCTCGGGGAATACGCAGTTTCATAACCGATCCTACTCCTGGCTTTTCAATTTCAATTTTCCCAATGCCAAGATCATCAGTTGTCCTTAGTCCCGATGCAGGTAATCATTGCAGCAGTTCTGTCAATAGCTCATAATATTCCTGTTTGGTTTCAGTCTCCAGTAGTAGATCATCACATATTGTACCAAGCACTCGAGTTTTGAAAAGCGTTCTAAACCTTCTCCTAAGCGCTGGTGAAATATAGACGGGAAATTATGGAACACCTGTTGTAGGGCTGTCCCTGGAAGTTAAGTACAAACTTGTATTGACACTCTCGTTATAGTGGGATAGGCCATAATCCGTTATTTATTTCTGAAACTGTCAAGCATTGCTCTCTTTCATTCTTTTTGACCACTTTCTCTGGGTTAGTTCCTACATTTGGCGCTGTCAACGGAGTTGCTTTATTCAGCTTTCGATAGTCTATTGTGAACCTCCAGCTGCCATCTGGTTTCTTCACTGTCCATATGGGGGTGTTATTAGTGGCGGCTATTGACGTCAGTATTGCTTGTTATAGCAAACTCTGCATTACCTTACCTTATCTGCTTTTTTTGGAAACCCATATTGTTTCCTTGGCTTGGGGTTTGGACCTTGATGCACAAGCTGCCAGCCCTCTTTCCGCCGTCAGGCTTGTGCGTTGTAAATGCTCCTGAGTTCTTTGCAATCATTTGCTACACCTTCTGATCATTGCTCATCTCCTCCGGTTTTATCCACATTCCACCCATTGTGCATATTCTATCCTGATAGTCCCCTGCTGAGATCTTCATGTCGTGGCATTTGGCCATTTGGCATCTTCCAAATCATACAATTAACTGGGTCAAAGCAAGGCCCCGCCTTGGCCATGTGATCACTTCCCACTATATGTTTCTTACTCATTCTATAGGGCTGGTGCTCGCTAGGCTCCCCTAGTAAAACAGACACCACCCAACGTCCCAGTTCTTTGCATCGCCTCGGGATAATCAAACACATGTGTGCGAGTCGTTTAATTACTTCTCCTAAGGAGGCGCTTTGTTCGGAGATTAAGGGAGAGACCTTATCAGCAGAGCTGGCCAAAACAATAGCCTTCTCCCATCTGGTCGATACCATACTCATCTTTTCAAAATGGTTCTTTTCTCTTATCAGGGGGCCCCTAGCTTCATTGATTTCCGCGCTAACACCGACTAGGTTTCTCTTTGTCTAAAGATTTTTACCTACTTTTGGGTCATTTTGTATTCTCCTTCAAATTTATATCGCTTGGCTGTGCTGTATGTTGATATTCTACCGTTTTCTGCTGTAACCTATCTCGCACGGCTTCTACTTTATGCCGACATCCCCTTTCCAATACCAATCTGTGCCGTTTTGCCTTAGCTTTTTTGTTATAATTCTATCAGATCCTCAATTAAACAGCTAACTGCTTCTGCTTTTTGTCAGTGTTGAAACTTCCCGCCCAGCAGCTCCCTTGGGCGATTTTCCTCACGGAATTCCCAGCAGTTTTCCCTTCACAACCAGAGTGACCAGCAAACTCATCAAATGGCAGTGACATGCCCAATACATATTCCTGGAGGTATCCACTCCAATTGCAACAATCCCAGTCCTTTCGACTTGCTGAATTCCTGAAGTTTCGTGAGTTCTTCATCCGAGGTTAGTAACCGCTAACTACCCTGTCCCAGATGTCTCTTACTTCACCCACGTGGTCTGACTCGAGTCTCCCGGTGAACAAAGAGATTTGTCCGAGGAAAGCCATTTCTGATACAATTATCACATCTTGTAATAATGGTCAGAGAGGTACAGAGAATTTGTGTTTACCGACAGTTAACTTTCATTGTCTCAACTGAAGAGCACGTGGGTTGACAAACAATGTACCTGTCTACACGCTGCTAGAATCCCTTATCCTCCATGAACTTTCAATGAAGAGAAATTTATCACCATGGAAAAGATCTCCAAGGTGTCTGTGGGGTTCTCCTTAACGGCGATGTTCCATCTCTGGTTGCTGAAGTGTTATCGCCCCTGCGTATTGGAGATCCAGACTCTTATCAATTGAACTGTTGAGTCTTCATCCTGTTAGCTCAAGGTCCTCTGACCTACCTGGGCTACCTTCTTACTGGTCATTGTACAGGGCATGAACCAGCATTGCCCCACCTCGGCCTAGTGTATTTGTGTCTTTCAACTCTGACTGGACCATACCAGCTAGATGAGGAAACCCACACAGAATCCAACAAGACTACAGATTGCTTTATGATAGGTTCACATTTTACGTAGCAAGTAGCTACTCCTCCGAGAATGTTCTCAGATTTAGCAGGTCATTGCATGAAAATCCTTGTGTCGACATTCAATTGGTATGATTAGGTTGTCACAGAACAAAAATCGCTTCAGAGTGTATTCCCATTATATAACGAATAGCTACTTGTCTGAGAATGGTATCATGTTTAGTCGGTCATTTCATGAAACTTCTTGTGTCCGTATTCAAATACACTGATTAGATTATCCAAGAGCAAGAATTATCTCATGTTTCACAAAATGGGGTGAAACAGAGACAACTAGTTTGATTGCTTCCCCTGGCCTTGATTAGTCTGTAGTTTCTTCTGGCCAACACTTAATAAAATAATATTTTCTCGACACTTACTGGCATATTGCTCACATCTTCGGAGGAGAATACGGTAGGAAAATACGCGTTAAGATTATCGGCTATGTCCTTCTCTGCATAATTTAATCTGCCACTAAGATTCCGAATGCATTTAACATCCGCGTTGGCTTTACGTTTCCTACTAAATTATTGGGAAAAATCTATTGGGGCCAATTTCAGCATTATCGGCCATATCCTTCTCAAACTGCATTTTGGTAATCTGAATTACCCACTTGACTATAGGTCTCATAAATTCATAAACCCTGCGGTGAACATCATTACTATCTTTTCTCTACCGTTTCTATAGCTGCCTTTTCTTCAATATTTTACGTCTATCATTATTCATCCATGTAGCCATTGATAGATTTGCTCGATATGCCTTCAGTAAAAGGATCTTAAATTGTATTTTACTTTAACTTTGAACTTTGATGTGTTGCTATTTTTTTTTATTTTTACGACCCTGGGTTTAACGTTTTCTGCCAAGGGTGTCTTCCCTTTTTTACCTCGACTCCATTGTTCCTCAGCTGACTCAACGTCAAGCGGTTCCTTCCAGATACATCCTGATGTCCGAGCTGCATCTTCACCTTTATGAAATTCAATTTAATGGTTTCGGCCTTTATTGATATACTCTCCGAAAAAAACTTCAAGACTAACGTTGTTATAATCACCTTCTCCGAAAGGCACAACAACTTCCATAATCAAAATTAGATCCTGAATTGTTGCAGAATTTCAAATCTGGAAAAATCTCCCCGCATGGTGCATTATTATACTGGGTCGAAAAATAATAATTCAATAACATTATCCTGCAATCTATTAGCCAGTGAGTTTTCTCGCTCAATATTTACGAGGGGTGGGAGTCCCCGATATCCATAACATCAAGCTCAGAACTTCCCTTTTTAACACTGTGGTGGAGAAGCAGGTAATGCAGAATTCTCCTAAGTGTGGAGACCTCGCTGGTCATGAATGTATGAAGGAAAAATTAAAGGATGTAATAAAGATTTGGATGATTACCCATCGGGCAATATGAAGCAAGGAAGGTAACCGAACCCAGAGCGATAGAATGCTTAATTGTTAATTGTGCAGAATGGTGCCAGCAAGCTAAAGTACAGCGGGACTGATTAGAAGAAGCATTCATGTTTTCCGTGATGTGGCTTCTTGAAGAGAAGCTGCCCACCTTAATGCGAGGAGCATGAGAATAATGCGTTAGAATCAGTTTTAGAAGGTTTGTGAAAGGAAAAAGAGAATGATAAGAAGCACAAACACGAGGAATTCTGCAGGAAGAAATCTGCAGATGCTGGACTTTCAAGCAACACACATAAAAGTTGCTGGTGAACGCAGCAGGCCAGGCAGCATCTCTAGGAAGAGGTACAGTCGACGTTTCAGGCCAAGACCCTTCGTCAGGATTAACTGAAGGAAGAGCTAGTAAGAGATTTGAAAGTGGGAGGGGTAGAGGGAGATCCAAAATGATAGGAGAAGACAGCAGGGGGAGGAATGGAGCCAAGAGCTGGACAGGTGATTGGCAAAAGGGATATGAGAGGATCATGGGATAGGAGCCTTAGGGAGAGGGAAAAGGTGGAGGGGGAAAAACCCAGAGGATGGGTAAGGGGTATAGTCAGAGGGACAGAGGGAGAAAAAGGAGAGTGAGAGAAAGAATGTGTGTCTATAAATAACGGATGGGGTACGAGGGGGAGGTAGGGCATTAGCGGAAGTTAAAGAAGTTAATGTTCATGCCATCAGGTTGGAGGCTACCCAGACGGAATATAAGGTGTTGTTCCTCCAACCTGAGTGTGGCTGCGTCTTTACAGTAGAGGAGGCCGTGGATAGACATGTCAGAATGGGAATGGGATGTGGAATTAAAATGTGTGGCCGGAATATATTATTTTCCGTAACTTCCGCCCCTCCAACGGGATCCCACCACTAAGCACATCTTTCCCTCCCCCCGCCTCCGCTTTCCACAAGGATCGTTCTTTACGCGACTCCCTTGTCCATTCGTCCCGCCCATCCCACCCCACTGATCTCCCTCCTGGCACTTATCCTTGTAATCGGAACAAGTGCTACACATGCCCTTACACTTTTACCCTTACCACCATTCACAGCCCCAGACAGTCCTTCCAGGTGAGGCAACACTTCACCTGTGAGTCGGCTGGGGTGATATACCGCGTCCGGTGCTCCCAATGTGGCCTTCTATATATTGGCGAGACCCGACGCAGACTGGGAGATCGTTTTGCTGAACACCTACCCACTGTCCCCCAGAGAAAGCAGGATCTCCCAGTGGCCCTATGTTCTTGTCTCATCTACAAGTGGAAACAACTTTCCTGCCTCTATCTTATGTATCCCTTTCGTAGTTTTATATGTTTCTATAGCGTGGAACTCCAGGCCAGGGTCTTCAAAAGAATCATGAAAAAAAAAATTAAAAAGAGATATTAAAGATAGAAATAGAGCTGTTTTCGAAGATGCAAGCAAAACAGTCTCCGTAAGGCGCCATCATCCTAAGTTCCTCCCTTCGATATAAGGGAGGTATCACACTGACGAAAGGATTTATACCTTCAGTCCATCGTTAAGGTGTTAAAAACCATATTTCTGGATTGGAGGCCTGAGTAGCAAAAGTCCCAATGAGGTGTCCAAATCTGTTACTTCAACGGTGGTAATGGGGATTATTAAGTCTGATACTATACAACAAATCGGTCATTTAGTCTCAGCTCTATCTTTGGTCAGTGATTGGAGGTGAGAGCACGCTTAATTCGTTGGAGATTTGATCACGTGGTGATGTCCTGATTTCAAAATGTTGAATTTTAACTTGCGTACAGTACATAACTTCCAGTGTCCCTTCGCTTTTGACTCGAAAGGATTTCTTAAATGTTGTATGATTCTAATTATAGATTATTTGTTCATAGTTCAACGCTTAAAAGTTTGTCATGCTCTACGATAGCTTAAAGTGTGAACGCATTGAGAATGTAAAATCTTGCACAAGGACTGGATATTTGTGAGTTCAGTTGAAAGAGAAACAGAGGTAATGCGTGTGTGAATCAACGGAAGGCGAGTCGTGTAATTTTTAAAGATTGTATTGCAAAGATACTTGAATTAATCCTTTCTTTCACAATAGGATCTCACTGTCTGCAAATGTCTGCTTCGTTGGTTGAAATAAATTTGCAGGATCATGTGAATATCAGAGACTGCTTCTTTTTCCGAAATTGTATAAAGTCCTGGTGTATAGGGGCCGCAATCACACACATCTGGTTTATCTTTGTTCTTTACCATCTTGAAAAAGATTTTCACTCTAGGAATTAACTGTTTATTCTATACACGCAAGTTACAGGCGACAGTTTTGAAGGAAGAAACGTTGGAGCTTAGATTTTTGTTTTGTCTTTCCTCCGTTTTTACGTTTGTTTTCTTTGATATTGATTTCAGAGGGAGACAGTATTCAACACTGGCCATATGAAATCAAGGTTAAAGGGACCGAGATACATGAGTGCATCTATTCCGGGTACGATACACTCGCCGCTGAAACGTAAATTGATATTAAGACAAATTTGTGTGTACTTGAATTGGGAATTTGAAACTCATATTCTGGTAGGCTGGTTCATTTGGGGAGCACTATAGGATTGGATACCGCTGAATATTTTGAATTGCAGATCTTGACTTGTAGGGTTCCATCAGAAAAGATGGTTTTGAAGTAATCGTAGCATCTGCCCGGTAATAAGTAAACGTGATTTCAGTTTAGATAGCGTGCAGTTTCAGTCCTAAATCAGTATTTGGCTTTCAAAATCAGTCTTAATTCAGTAAACTATCCAAGTCTTGCAGCATGTTCAAATTAATGTCTGTCTCTCAGAACACTGTAATAACAGGGTCTGGTTATAGTTGTAAAATGTACTTATGATTGTACCTTCCTTGCGGAACATCACTGGGCACTGTCCTCCAGGCAGAATACATTCCACCGACTACCTCATCGGCCTTCCCTTGGTTAGCCAGGTCTGAATCTATACAGCCAGGTTTCACTGAATCCCAGGCCACCTGACTTTCTGAATGCGTGAAATATAGGGAACCCAGTCTAGCACCTTACAAAATTACTATATCGCACATCGACTCTTCCGACTTCATGTGCCTATTGTTCACTTTTTCATGGAATTTATTCTGGCTCATAAGGGACACAAAATAATCCTGACTATACCCAACCAGAATCCGTTTCTCCATAAATTCCGTCTCCAAGGAACCTCTCCAATACCTTGCCCACTACTGACCGAAAACTCACTGGCCTGAAATTCTCAGAACTATCTCTATTACGTCTCTTAAACGAAGAAAAAAAAATGCAATTCTCCAATCCTTCCGTACTACCTCTGCGGCTAGCTTTCTCTAATTACCTGGATTACATCCCTTCCAGCACCGGGAAATGGCTTATATTCATGTTTTCCCAGTTTCCAACTCGTGATGCTAAGCGTCTGCATGCCCAGCACATCTGTCTTTTTCGCTGTATCCACATTCATCAAGGTCACGGTCACTGGTGAATACCGAAGCAAAGTATCAGTAAGGACCTTCACTGCCTCCGTGCACTCCAGACACATAGTTCCTCTTTTATCACCGATCTCTCACACTCTCTCTCTTGTCATCTCCTGTTCTTCACCTACCTTAATGCGGCTCTCAGGCCTTCTCATGCCCCCTTCTAAGTACATTGTTAAATTCGTCCTGGCTGCATTGTGACTTTCCATAGCCCTGCCTGATCCTTTCTTCCCAAACCGAAGTATATTCCTTTCTTCTTCTTGAAGACGTGTTCCATATCTCTTGTCAACCATAGATACTCCACGGGGCTATCCGTTGCCCGCCTCAAAGACACAAGTCAATACTGAACTCCAGTCAAGTGCTCCATTAACGATCTCAATATTTCTGTTGTGCATTTGAGGGAGCACATCACTTCGCAAATTCGGCTCCCAAGTTCCTACTTAATAGCATCAATTAAATGCATTCCATGCTGCGTGCTCCTTTCTCAGTGTAAATGTCGAATAGCTGTGCCCTATCGTTCTGAAATGGTGACCCGATTTGCTTTCTAGTACTAGATCCCGAATGGACTTTTCGCTAGTCCGCCTGCCCGCTTATTATGCCAAGACTCCTTCCTGGACACAACTGAGAAATTCTGTCACATATAACCTTTTTAACCTGAGGAAGTGTCAATGAATATTAGTGAAGTTTACGTTGCCTGCGACAGCAACGCTGTTAATATGGCACCTGCCCAAAATCTAACTCCCGATCTGTCACTGTCTCTGTGTGTTGTTTTCGTTTTAGTGATGGGAGCTCTGTACAGAATAGTTTCTAACGGGTGTTTGTTCCCTTCCTACACCTGAGTTCTACTCACAGTCTATTTACCAACGATCCCACTACCTTTTCTTCCCTTTCTGCAGCTGTGATACTATCACACTCTCCCTGTGTTTCAAAGAGACTTCATTTACTCACTTTCACCCGACTACGACCATTTTGAAACATCTGAACCCCGAAAATTCCGCAAGTCAATCCTTCCTTTGTGATTGAATTGATTATTTCTTACATCCTTCACATACGCGAGGATTAAAAAATCTTTACGTTACGTCTCCGTCTCAAGGTGCAATGTGGAATCACAGTAATTTATAATAAACAGAACAGTCAATGTAACATTAAAATGCACTCAAACCTGCGTGAGTTATTCAGTCGGATGGCCTGGTGAATGAAGCTGTCGCGGTGACTGTTGGTCCTGGCTTTAATGCTGCGGTACCGTTTCCCAGATGATTGCCAAGTCTCTACGATAGTTTGGAATTTATTTGTTTCCGGAAAACCAGGCACATGATTGTTTGAACTTATGACATATTTCCCAAACTTACTCGTTTTTAATATTGTTTTATTTGGAAACACTGCTGAATTGCAATTGGACCTGGACGTTATCTACACAGTTGACCATTTCCCAAATTCGGTTCCCAAGTTCCTACCTAATAGCATCAATTAAGTACATTCCACACTATCAACTCCTATGCCAGTGTAAAGTTACAGTAAATGTCCATTAGTTACCCGCAATGAGACCTGTCAACTGATCCGTTTCATTTTCTGGTACGAGATCCCGGATGGACTGTTCTCTATTTCTTGTGCCCTCTTATTGTGCCAGGACACCTTCCGAGACGCAACTGAGAAATTCTGTCATATCTAAATCTTTTAACCTGTGGAAGTTCCAATGATTATTAAGGGGATAAGTTGCCTGTGACAACAGCCATCTTAATGTGGCACCCGTCCAAAGTCTAGCTACCGAACAGTTCCTCGGTTCTCCGTTTTTGTTGTTGACAGGTTTGGGGAGGGGGGGGGGCGTGTTGCGTGTGGTCTTTCCAGAATACTCCCAAACGAGTAATTGCTCCCTTTCTACTTCAATGATCTACTTACAGCCTATCAATAGACAATCTCTCCACAGTTTCTTCCCTTTCTACAGCTGTGTTACTATCACACTCTCTCTGTGTTTCAGTGGCAATCCCTTTGCTCTCGTTTACACTATTCTGTCCATTAGGAAACATCTGAAACCCCGGAAGTCCAGAAACAATACCCACCCTTATGATTGTCAATTCTCTGCGATAGTTTGGAGTGTACCTCAACATATGTAAAAATCATGCCAGCTCAATGAACGTTTGTCCCATTTCCTACATTAATTGCAGGAAGTATGCAATCTTCCGTGAATTTTGTATTTTCAGGATGACCAGACAAATGATTGTTTCAATTTATGACAAACCTACTCCTGCTTAAAACTGCTTTATTCGAAAACTCCTCTGAATTGCAAATGGCTGTGGGCGTTATCTACACAAATAGCCATTTAACGTAAACATATATTTCAGTCCATTCTTCAGTTCCTTTCTGAATTTCCTCTGTGTCAGCGTATAGATACAAGTATTGGTGCACATACTCAGAATTTGCAACATGTACCCAAGTTGTTGTAGAATATATACCGGGGAACTCAAATATCTGTCCTGATACACATAGTTTTCCGGTTGCCATTTCAAGGAATGAGTTACATCGGGCATCCAAAATAATATGAAATTTGCTGATATAGAAAACAACAAAATCACCGATTTTCTGCGGTTTTCCATCTCGGTATCCTTCTGATTATAATTGCTGTTCCGAAGCCCTCTACGGACTCTATTTGCCGCATAGATATGTCTTACTGTTAACCCGTTGAACGCTAAAATTAAGCCAATTGGTAACAACGGTGTTAAAATGCTATCCAACAATTCGATTCCTTTCCACACGGGTGAAGTAGCGTATTCATGTGTGAGGACGCAACGCCACGGCGTGTTGGCAATGATGACGTAAGCTTCAACCGCAAAGTAAAACGGGGCACATCTCCCGCAGCTCACTATAACAACGGTCACCATGACCACAGTTGCTGTTCTCTCAGTGCAGTATCGTTCCTGCAACTTTCGACAACATATTGCGATGAAACGATCGAAGGTAAAACTGACCGTAAACCAAACAGAACAGTCCCTCGTTACAACCCTCAGCACAAGTGTCAGAGCGCATACTGGAGTAATGAGCAGGGATCTGGAAAAAATGTAGATACTGTTGGTCTGATCCACTAAAGCGAAAACTATAACCACCATCAGATCTGCTGTTGCCATTCCAACCAGGTAACGGGTGATGCATTTGGAGAGTCCGCATTTTCCCCGAGATAGGATCACAATCGCCGTTACATTAACTACAAAAAATTTGGAGAGATAAAAAACAACAATATCACAGAACTATCCGTGCCTGCAACTCTCTGAATGCCCACCATTCTTCCAATGCTATGCAGTGTATAGTTGGTTTGGAAGTAAAAAGCTGAAATTCTGTCGGTGCACTCGGGCTGGAGGTGAATAATGGACTGGAGTTGCGGTGGTTTGGTGACTTTCAGACCGTTCAGAGCGAGGCATCTGATTCCCACGATGCACGTACCGGTGAGCAGCCGATCGCTCCAGAAACAACACCATCTCCATTATTAGAGGTGAAAGAGTTGAAAGGGTTATGTGTATTGAAATTAATGAGGTTCAAAGCATACGTTATAATTTAGTGATTATGGAAGAACTGGCCGGCGTGTCGATATTTGACTGGACAGTCATTTGAGAAAGCTGCTGTTCTGGAAAAGCGACCGCTCTCGCTTCAGAAAGCCAAGCAAGAACAAATCATGAAACTATGGCGATATCGGCAACAACGTTCTTGGCAAAAGAGAAAAAAATATATCACCACATAGAAAAAAATATGGAAAATGAAGCTGAGGGTAGCATTTGTGCTGAGTGAAACTCCGAATAGTTCAGCGGAACAAAAGAAAGACGACGACACCGTACATAGAATGACTAGTTCCAGTATCTTACCAGGGATACCGATCGCTACAATTGCAGGATAGAAAACTCCCGCGATGTGGTAAATCGCTGGATATCCCATATTCCGTCAGAAGCAGCGTTCAGCTGTACGGAACCTTCCAACCGCTGATATGGACCGGTGATCCGATTTACAGAGTTATATGCAATTCAGAGTAATTCCTCCGAGGCAATTAGTGTGGTTATGACATCAGTCACATAAGGGACAAACAGCTACACGAACACTGACATTAAAGTGTTCTTCTCACTCCGAAACCATGCCATAAATTCGTCTCTGAAAGGGATGTTACAGGTTATTAAATTTAAAGCAAATGCTAATATGAACATTACCAATGTAATTTCCAAGACACCAGGCTTCAGCAGCTGAAATGGGACTTTTTCTGTTCAGTGTTGTTTCTAATATAGGCAATCATCTTGAACAATCATCTTGAACAATCATCATGGACAGTCAACTTCAAACACATTTTATCACATTCAGCGAAGTGCATTCTCTTCCTATATTAAGGGCAGGAGGTTAGCTCCGGAGATGAAATGAAGCACACGTCTTTATTGAAGGGGAAGACAGTCTCATTATTTTCATTCGTTCGTTCTATTCATTTCGAGAGGTTTGAATACTGAAACTCACAGTAACAGCTAATGACATGTACCAAAATAAAACACGCTGCACGTATGTTCTTCAAGCATATAAAAGAGATCGAGAGCAGTACTTCACAGATCTTTGATAATAAAAAGGTACACGCTCGACCGACATTAGCTGCTGTTTCCCGTCCGATTGCTGAACGTTCTTTTCCAGCACACACATCAGCCGTTCAGTACGAAACACAGAATATCTACTCGTAAACAACTTGATCACTTTACCCCATACCAATGGCGTGTGGTGCAGTCCATTTAACTCTAAAGACATTTGCCAGAGCTGCCACAATTCTAACACCATTGTTCCTCCATATTCGGCTTGATTAGATGTAAAAACTAAAATCTGTGATCTATCAGCAAGTTCCCAGTCTGGTTATTTGCCATGAAAACGGAATTAAACACCATAAAATGCAATACATTATTTTCGTACTGAAACTGAGTGCCGAAAATCCAAAGCGCCGATTATGTTCATATGAAACACCGCTGAGTCAGGACATTGACGTTTCTTCAGGTGAAAATCACATGTTCTCTTCCAACTTTCATTCCGACACATCGAACTAAAACAACGTAGAGCCAACACTGTTTTAGCGCAGGAGGCCAGACAGTGGATGGTTGATTTTTGACTGTGTCGAATGTGCTACAGGGATTGGTGTTAGGTCCGCTGTTATTTATCATCCATGTGGTAGGATATTGCCCAAACACTAAGATTGTGTACGTCTACTTCAAACAGATTTATTTTGTCACATTCGGCGGAGTACATTCGCTTCCGACATTACGGCCAGGAGTAGGACTTGGGAAGTGCAATGGAGTACACGTCTTTATTGAAGGGAAAGACAGTTTCATTATTTTCATTCTTTCGTTCTCGCCATTTCGAGTGGTTTGAATGCTCAAAGTCGCAGTAACAGTTGATGACATGTATCACAATGAAACTCGCTGTAGGTATGTTCTTCTAAGCATATAAAAGAGATCGAGGGCAGTATTCCAGGGACATTGGTAATAAAAATGTACACGCCCACATAACATTAGTTGCGGTTTGTGGGCTATTTGTTAACGTTCTTCTCCTGCACACACACACATGGGAATTTCAGTATGAAGCCAAGAATATCTACTCGTGAACGACTTGACCAATGGCGTGCAGTACAGCCTACTAAACTTTAAAGACATTAGCCTGAGCTGCCACTATTCTACCACAATTTAATCCTCCACATTCGGTTTGAACAGACGTAAAAACTAAAATATATGATCTATCAGCAAGTTCCCAGCCTGGTCCATTATTTGGCACGGAAACACGATTAAATACAATACGTTATTTTCGCACTGAAACTGACTGCCTAAAATCCAAAGCGCCGATTATGCCCACATAAAACACCGCTGAGGAAGCACATTGTTTGTTTCTTCAGGAGAAAATCACATGTTGTCTTCCAACTTTCACTCAGGCACATCAAACTAAAACAACGTGAATCTAACACTGTTTTAGCGTAGGAGACCAGAGAGTGGGCGGTTGATTCTTTGACTGTGATGAATATGCTACAATGATTGGTGTTAAGTCCGCTGTTATTTATCATCCATGTGGTAGGATATTCCCCAAACACTGAGATTGTACACGTAATTGTTTTCTGTACATGTATGCGCAGTCACATATAATGTACAGTCAGATATGCAATCAGATCAATGTGTATTGAGAAATCTAATGGCCTGGTGAAAGAACCTTTCCCGGAGCCTCTTGGTCCTGGTCTTCATGCTGCGGTACCGTTTGCCAAACGGAAACACCTGAAACAGTTTATGCTGGCGTGGCTGGAGTACCTGTTGATCTTTGGGCCTTTCAAATGCACCCGCTCCTGTACATGTCCGGCCGAGAGGAAGGTTCACATGTACAGATGCGTTGGGATGTCCCCACCAGCCTCTGCAGTACCTCACGATTGAGGGAAGTACAGTTCACGTGACAGAACCAGTCAGGATGCTGTCAATGGTTCCCCTGTGGAAAATCTTGTGGTTTTGAGGCTCATGCCAAACTTTCTCAGCCGGCTGAGGTGAAAGAGGCGCTGTTGTCCTTTTATTTCAAAACCCAGCCGGTATGCAGTATCCAGGTAAGATCCTTTATACTGTATAAACCGAGGACCTTGACACTACGCAAATTCTCAAATATAGTCCTATTGATGTCAACAGGTGTCAGCCTGTCTCAGATCCTCCTCTAATCTGCGATCAGCTCCTTCGTTTTTTCAACATCGACGGAGATGTTGTTTTCTTGGCACCACTGTGTCATGGCTTTGATTTCTCCTCTGTAGACTGTCCCATCATTGTTGGAAATAAGGTCTATCAATGTCCAGTCATCTGCAAGTTTGATCAGCATGTTGGAGCTGTGCGTGTCAACACGGTTGTGAGTGTTTAAGGAGTAGAGGAGGTGGGGTCAGGACTGAGCCCTGCCTGGCTCCTGTGCTGAAGGTTAGAGCACCAGCCAGCTGTGCCGCGTACACTTTGAGTTCTCGCCCTGAGTGATGCGAATTCATTCGCTAATGAAATGCATGGGGTTCAGTGGGTGACTGCGAAGCGACGCATTCCGCAACGCGGTTCCACCGTCTACGTTGGATCTCACCAATATGAAGGCAGCAGATCTGAGAAAACCGGATATAAGCGCCTGACCTGGAAGGAAGCCGGCTGGTGGCGCAATGGCATCAGCGCCAGACTCCGGAGCGAAGGCTCCCGTGTTCAAATCCAAGTCGAGCCGCCCCCGAACGTGCTTTCCATCCATGCCGGGTTGAGCGTCGTCGAGCCAAAAATGGTCGAGTCAGGAACGTTCATGTCGTGACCCGGTTAAACCGAAAGGAGTCCAATCCTGACACCACGCCCCAGACAAGAATGGTGCGACACGTTAAAAAAAAAAACCTGGAAGGACAGATTTTCGTGAATGGTGGTCAGTGACGGAGGAGGTGCAGATGCAGATGTGGCCCTTGCAACGCTTTCAGGGATAACTTCCAGGAAGGAGATCAGTAGGGAGGGATAGTGGACAAGGGAATGATGTGAAAGAGATAGCTGCCGAAAGCGGATAAGGCGCTGTGGGCGTGGTAGGGTATGCACATCTTCGTCAGACCCCGTTGGAGACGGAAAAATTATGAGTACTTATATGCTCCTTAGATAGCAGATAGCGACATAAAGCGAACTGACAGAGCGTTCGACAAGAAGGATAATTCCTCCTCCTGGTTTTACCTATCACCTTCCAGAGTTTGTGCATGTGTTTCACATTACCTCCCGTCTGCAGAGAATTCTTTATTCTGTTCTTTGTAATGTTTTGTCCCCATTCCAGCAATATTTATAAATTATTTCAAAATCTATTTAAAAACTGTCACATTTTAATTGTAAACAAATATATATCTGAACATTTGCCCTACATCTCTAAGTGCCCAATTATAACTGGTTAACCACATCTCATTTTGAAGCTATTTTTTTCTGTTGCGCAATAATTCTTTCTTATTATTCTACACCGCCTGCTTGAAACAACAAAATCATGCACATTTATTCGAAGCATTCAGCACGTTTTTTTTTTTTAAATTTTAAATATACCTAACGTATTCAGGGCATACATGTATACATGGTATTTTAACAATTATATTTACTATTTTAATCCTGGTATGAGATATCATAGAAAAAAACATCTCGGCTGTGTAAATCTGTTAATGATGGTGCTTTGCCCTTCTTATGTTCCCTGGTGGTTTCCATGATCTGAACCTGTTGAATACAAGCTGCACCTATTTTCGTCACTGAGGTTCTTTATCCGCGAACCCATTGAACATGTCCGGATTTTTTTCTTCTTCTTGCAGTCTGACTAAAGAAAAGGGTGTAATAAGACTTGCAAGTATATAACATCGAATTTCCTTTAGACCTTCGAAAATAAAATGTGCCTGTGT
Source organism: Mobula hypostoma (assembly GCF_963921235.1). Lineage (NCBI taxonomy): Eukaryota > Metazoa > Chordata > Chondrichthyes > Myliobatiformes > Myliobatidae > Mobula > Mobula hypostoma. The sequence goes on along the minus strand of NW_026948187.1, from coordinate 2,159,388 downwards.
CTGGAAATACAAACACGTCCCAAAGTCATGATGAAGGAAAAGAGTGAACATCTCTCCTGAACCACCAGGTCACTCCTCTTATCGGAAGGAAAATAATGCCGAAAGCCGAGGTTCAATGTCTTTATGCTCCACTGCTGCTCGGTAAATCGTTGGGACATTGACAGAACACCCCCTCCTCTGAATTGACAACTGGTAAAAGCAAGTCCATAACGATAAGTTGCATGAAAGTTGTATCCCCATCACATCGCCATCCTATGTTGTGCAGGGTGCTATAATTGCCATTATTGATGGCACTTTTGAGGCATGATTCCCCAGTTTGTACTTTGCAAGGATGCGGGCATTAACAAATAAAGACATAACGAATATGTTCAGATATGCACCAGTGTGGTTGGTGATGACTGAGCATCATCACTAACAGTGTGATTCTGCTGAGCAGCTGTGTGATTATGTTATTTTTATGGCCAGATAGTCATATATCTTGTTTTCGCTGTGTCCATCACGAGACTGCAAGCAGGGAAATTGCCAGTATACATCGAGATGGTTCTGAACAAAGAGTGACATTCTCTGCGTGAGTCAACGTGGGACAGAATGAGATGTGATAATAACATTGCCGAACTGAGGGATCTAGACAAGCAGTGATATCCATGGGGTCAGTGGCATGTGAAAATAATCACTGATAACACCTCGTGGGCAGTGATGTGCCTGTAGACCTGTGACAGTCCTGGTCAGTGCAGTAATTAAACCCTTGGAAGGCGGGAAATAATCCCGGTTCTCGTCACAGCCCAGAAAGGACAACACATTTTCTGTCTCCTAAAGGTAAACCTTCTCAATCTATCTATCTACTTATGCACCTATCTATCTATTTATATGCGCCCATTGGTTATCAACTGATTTTTTTCTTTGCAATAGCCGTGGTGACAATTTCTATGGAATATGCAGAATCATAGCCAGAAAGCTGATGTGCACTTGAAATGATTGTGAAAATCGTGCGTCAGATCCTCGAAGAATATTAATGTGTTATGCCCTAGCTGTAGATTTGTTGTTTTATTTCTAATTCCTGTTTAATTATTGTTTCCAACGATGGCGTATCTTGTGAAGGAAGAATGTCATAGTGAAAAAGCAGTTGCACTGGGGCAGTTCCACTCTCCTGGCCTCAAACGTCTTTATCCAGTGGCAGGAAAGAACGCCCAGACTGGAGTTTTCGGCGGCTGCAGGGAATAACCGTGCCGCCTTCTGTGTCTTGTTTTGCCCTTCGCTCTCCGTGTCGCGTTGCTGCACCGGCTTGTTGGGTGTTAGATCTTGTGTTTGATCTCATCCGCCGAGTCCGGGAACTGGCTTCACATGCTGCGGTAGGCAAAGCCCTGACTCACGGGGGTTCGAGTTTCCCGGCTGCCCTCACCTGGTTTAGCCCGCCTGTCGAAGCGCCGGACCAGGGGTTGCCACTGTCGGATGCAAGCAGTTACTCGGAGCCATCGGTAAGAGCTGGATGTCAGGAGGAGACTAAACGTAGACGAGCTGCCTCTGGGTAGAGTACGACAAGCCCGGCGCCGGAGGTGCAAATAAGTTACTGGTAATAACATTATAAAATGAAGGGTCTTGGAGACTTCATTCTGGTACTAAACTTGAATTCCTAATTTGAGAAATATTAATAATTAGTAACTTTCAAAGCATGTACAACGTGCACTAGTAAGAATCAAATCTGATCTTTGGCAGAGCACAATGGCTGTCTGTTAACGACAGGGTGTTTTTAAGCGAGTTACATGAAGTAAATATGTATGTGTTCCTGACGGTGGAAGACCCACGGTTCACTGAGCCGTCAATAATTCAATGCTGGTTGTAGTTGATGATATTTAGCATAATAAATGTTTACGATATTTATTTGACCACTACGAAATTAACATTATCAGCATGACAATGACAGTATTTGGATTCACCAGAAAGACACCATCTGGAATTTTGTAGCAGATTTGGCAGAACAACACTTTCTCACACGGAGATATGTCGTCGGCCCTTGCGCTCAGAAACCTCCCATTGAAGATGCTAAAGAAACATCGTCACTCGCTTGAAATTTGGTGCAGTTTCCTACATTCTTATTTACTTGCGATAGTAATCATCCTTATTTGCGGGGTTCATTGTTTCATTTTAACAGTATTCACCTGACCTTCGATTGACTGAATGACATTATCACCCTGAAACGGGTAAGTATTTCTCGATATTGAATGTCTCAACTTCTGGAGATTTACACTTATACCTTCCTAGAGCGTCATAGCTGGGGGAGAAAACGGATCTTCATGTTGTTACCTAACACGTCTCCAGCGTTCCTCCTCCGTAACTTCCGCCGTCTTCAATTTCCTACACGGCCCCCAGCACCTTCTGCTGTTTCTGCAGGTGTCGCTCACTCTTTTGTCCACTATCCTTGCTTACTAATCTCCTTCCTGGGACTTATCACTGCAATCGTTACAAGTGCCCTGCCTGCATCTGCAAGCCCTCCCTCATTCCACATTGTTGAGATCCAATACAGATTCCGATACCGCATTGAATAACACTATCGCTTCGCATTCATCCTCTAAAATCGATGCTTTTTGCATTAGCCAATGAACATTCAAACATTCCCCAGTGTTCCTATCCAGATGGACTTGCGGCCGGTCAATAAGAACGGAGTCCAGTGAATTCCAGGCAGATTGGCAGAATGAGTTTCCAACTGCCTTGCAGTCGGATGCATAGATCCACCTTGAAATCTCGTCCTGTGACTCTCCTCCTAAAATACCCTACTTTTTTTGTCTTCAGGTGACACGGAACAAGAGTATGATGAAATATTCCACACTTAAATCTTCAGCAAGTCAATACGGATGTTGATGCCATCCAGCAAAGGACCCATCTTCATCGCATTTCATTCTGCAGTGTGTACCGAGTTCAGTGCTCGTCCAGGCACCATCTCTAGTGTCTGGACCAATGACCACAGTTGCAGGGGAACTCGCCACCTCAGAGACCCCGTGTGAGTCAGAAAAATGCTTTGCCGAGAAATATATCTCCGCATGTCACTGTCATTCTCTTCCTCTTCCAATTCGCCACTTGAAAGGCTGCAATCCTATAAATGAGAAGTTGATCATTGACATCGGAGGAGCAGTTGGAGACAGATAATAAATGATGCCGTGGTAACACCACAAATATCGCAGAACTCAACAAAACTAGTACGCGAGTTGATGGTATTGATCAATGAAAATGATGTATTGATCCTTTCGGACAAATGAAATGGCAGTGGACAATGAAATGGCGGAGAAGGAATTGAAATGAATTTCTGTCGCAACAAATGGCAACTGTTTCCGAGTTACTGATAGAAAGAAATTTGCAAGAAAATATGAATGACACGGTGAGACTAGCGCAGTCAGCCTCACAAATCGAATTCAAAGTGTGAGAGGGAAAAGCGTGTTATCAGCGCTGAGATATTCTCAAAGAATCCGCGGGCCACGCATCGGTACCAGTTGCACAATGGATACAGAGTGGTGAGTCAACCCATAGTGATGATACCAGTTCCGCACATGCGCATCCATACCAGCTCTCCGATGGATACCGAGACGCGGGTAATCAATGATATCAGATTCGCACATCGATACCAGTTCCAAGATAGATACAGACGTGAGACTCTCTCCAGTCAACCGAGAGCTGCACATTGATACAAATTACAAACTGGATGTAGCAAGGTAAGACTTGTTCCAATAGCCCGAGGGCCGCTCATCGGTACAAATTCCACAATAGGCACAGAGTAGTTTGTACTACAAAAGCAGAAGGAAATGAGCTTGAAAGGTGAGTTTGAGCACACCCTCTGTTCTTCACGTACTTAGATTGGTAACGAAGTGGAAAATGAGAAGACACTGAATGGGGGAATGGGACAGGGTTAATCATGAAGTCACAGATTATTACTACAGAGAAATAAGCACTTCCGTTCATCTAGGTCATCCCTCTGTGATCCTCCGCCCCACCCCATATATCTGCACCCTCTGTCCAACTCTCATCCATGTATCTACACACTCATCACTGAAATGATACAACAGAATCCGCATCTACCAGTTACGCTTGCTGTTCCTTCCACACTCGCTCGACCCTCTGAGTGAATAACGTCTACTAACGTCTACTAAATACACTGCTTGCATGTTTCAACTTTCTCCCCAAGCCTATGAACTCTAGTTGCAGATTAACTCAAAGGGTAGAACATAGAACATAGAAATCGACAGCATACTACTGGCCCCTCGGACTACAATGTTGTGCCAAATATGTAATGTTAATTAGCAATTTGTCGTGAGAGGCACCTTGGGTAAGAGTGACCATAATATGGTGTAATTCTTCATTGAGATGGAGAGTGACACAGTTAATTCAGAAACAAAGGTTCTGAACTTAAAGAAGGGTAACTTTGAAGCTATGAGACGTGAATTAGCCAAGAGAGACTGGCAAATGATACTTAAAGGGTTGACGGTGGATATGCAATGGCAAGCATTTAAAGATCGCATGGATGAACTACAACAATTGTTCATCCCAGTTTGGCAAAAAGAATAAATCAGGGAAGGCAGTGCACCCGTGGCTGACAAGGGAAATTAGGGATAGTATCAATTCCAAAGAAGAAGCATACAAATTAGCCAGAAAAAGCGGCTCACCTGAGGACTGGGAGAAATTCAGAGTTCAGCAGAGGAGGACAAAGTGCTTAGTTAGGAAAAGGGCAAAATGATTATGAGAGAAAACTGGCAGGGAACTTAAAAACTGACTGTAAAAGATTTTATAGATATGTAAAAAGAAAAAGATTGGTTCAGACATGTGTAGGTCCCCTACAGACAGAAACAGGAGAATTGATTATGGGGAACAAGGACATGGTAGACCAATTGAATAACTACTTTGGTTCTGTCTTCACTAAGAAGGACATAAATAATCTTCCGGAAATAGTAGGGGACAGAGGGTCTAGTGAGATGGAGGAACTGAGTGAAATACATGTTAGTATGGAAGTGGTGTTAGGTAAATTGAAGCGAATAAAGGCAGATAAATCCCCAAGGCCAGATGGTCTGCATCCCAGAGTGCTTAAGGAAGTAGCCCAAGAAATACTGGATGCATTGTTGATAATTTTTCAAAACTCTTTAGATTCTGGACTAGTTCCTGAGGATTGGAGGGTGGCTAATGTAATCTCGCTTTTTTAAAAAAGGAGGGTGAGAGAAACCGGGGAATTATAGATCGGTTCGCCTAACATCGGTGGTGGGGAAAATGCTAGAGTCAGTTATCAAAGATGTGATAACAGCACATTTGGAAAGCGGTGAAATCATCCGACAAAGTTAGCATGGATTTGTGAAAGGAAAATCATGTCTGACGAATCTCACAGAATTGTTTAAGGATGTGACTAGTAGAGTGGATAGGGGAGAACCAGTGGATGTTGTATATTTCGACTTTCAAAAGGCTTTTGACAAGGTCCCACACAGGAGATTAGAGCGCAAACTGAAAGCAACAGTACAGGGGGTAAGGTATTGATGTGAATAGAGAATTGGCTGGCAGACAGGCAGCAAAGAGTGGGAATAAACGGGACCTTTTAGGAATGGCAGGCAGTGACTAGTGGGGTACCGCAAGGCTCAGTGCTGGGACCTCAGTTGTTTACAATATATATTAATGACTTGGATGAGGGAATTAAATGCAGCATTTCCGAGTTTGCTGATGACAGGAAACTGGGCGGCAGTGTTAGCTGTGAGGAGGATGCTAAGAGGATGTAGGGTGACTTGAGTAGGTTAGGTGAGTGGGCAAATTCATGGCAGATGCAATTTAATGTGGATAAATGTGCGGTTATCCACTTTGGTGGCAGAAAGAGGAAAACAGATTATTATCTGAAAGGTGGCCGATTATGAAAAGTGGAGGTGCAACGAGACCTGGGTGTCATTATACACCAGTCATTGAAAGTGGGCATGCAGGTACAGCAGGCGGTGAAAAAGGCGAATGGTATGCTGGCATTCATAGCGAGAGGATTCGAGTACAGGAGCAGGGAGGTACTACTGCAGTTGTACAAGGCCTTGGTGAGACCACACCTGGAGTATTGTGTGCAGTTTTTGTCCCTAATCTGAGGAAAGACATTCTTGCCATAGAAGGAGTACAAAGAAGGTTCACCAGATTGATTCCTGGGATGGCAGGACTTTCATATGATGAAACATTGTATCGACTAGGCTTATACTCGTTGGACTTTAGAAGACTGAGTGGGGATCTTATTGAAACGTATACAATCCTAAGGGGATTGGACAGGCTAGATACAGGAAGATTGTTCCCGATGTTGGGGAAGTCCAGAACGAGGAGTCACAATTTGAGGATAAAGGGGAAGCCTTTTAGGACCGAGATGAGGAAAAACTTCTTCACACAGAGAGTGGTGAATCTGTGGAATTCTCTGCCACAGAAACAGTTGAGGCCAATTCATTGGCTATATTTAAGAGGGAGTTAGATATGGCCCTTGTGGCTAAAGGGATCAGTGGGTATGGAGAGAAGGCTGCTACAGGGTTCTGAGATGAATGAGCAGCCATGATCACACTGAATGGCGGTGCAGGCTTTAAGGGCCGAATGGCCTATTCCTGCACCTATTTTGTATGTTTCTATGTTTCTATGTACTCTAGAAACTCCCTGGATTTCTCCGAGCGCATAGCCCTCTCTTTTTCTGAGTTCCATGTACCTGTCTAAAAGTCTTTTAAAAGACCCTATTGTATCCGCTTCCACCACTGCCGCCAGCACTGCATTCCACGAACACACCATTGTCTGTGTGAAAAACCTACCCCTGGTATGCCCTATGCCCCTATTTCCATGCAGTTTAAAACTATAGCCTCTTGTGTGTCCCGGGAGTGGTGGTGGGGGGGGGGGGGGGATGGGGGTGGTTGTGAAGAAAACCTCTGACTGTCCACGCGATCAATGACTCTTTTCACCTTATACACCTCTGTCAGGTCACCTCTCATCCTCTGTCACTACAAGGAGAAAAGGCCAAGTGCACTCAATCTGTTCTCCTTACATATGACCTCCATTCCACGCAACACACTTGTAAATCTCCTCTGCACTCTCTCTCTAGTATCCACGCATCCTCTCTATTGCCTACTGTATAGACCCTGAATCGGGAAAATCTGCGTGCGTTCACACTGTTCATTTCCCAAACTCTTCCTTCCAAATTATCGCTGGATATTTTGAAGCTTAATGATATTTCCAAACTGTAAGTATGTGGCCAGAACAGCCCACGATATTCTATCTACGGCCTCACCAACGTGTTGTACAACTTCAGCAAAACGTCCCAACTCCTGTCCTCAGTGAACTGATTGTGAATGACACTGTGATCAGAGCTCAATACGAGCCGATCTGCCCGTGACACCGATTTCCTGCAATTATGGATCTGTATCGCCAGCTCTCTTTTGAAATATTGCACAGTAAAGTCCACATATTCAATAGGTCCGCCCAAACCTGTTGTATCTTTCCTCACAACGCAGACCATCGCACACTTCTCTGTATTAAATGCCATCTGCCATTTGTCAGCTCATTTCCTAGCCAGTCAACATCAAGCTACAAGCTTGGATAGAGTTCCTGGCAGGAACAACGCCTCCAATTTAGAAGTCGTCCGCAATTCTTCTGACGTTAGTCCTGACGAAGGGTCTCGGCCTGAAGCGTCGACTGCACCTCTTCCTAGAGATGCTGCCTGGCCTGCTGCGTTCACCAGCAACTTTTATGTGTGATGCTTGAATTTCCAGCATCGGCAGAATTCCTGTTGTTCGCAATTCTTCTGATTCAGTTTGCTACATTGACATCTGAGTCATTGACATACATGATAAAAAAAAGGGCCTAACACCAATCCCTGCACGACACTGACAGAGTGAACGAATCAACCATCTACTCTCTGCTTATCGAGAAAAGAACATTCATCGATCCGTCCACAAGCCGCATCTAAATTCGTATAGGCGCGTAACTTTTTATCATCAAATGCCCCTGGAATATTACTCTCTATCTCTTTGATGTGCTCAGAAGAACATACGTACAACGTGTTTTATTGTGATACATGTCATCAGCTGTTACCGTGAATTTCGTCATTCCAATGACTCGAAATGACTGAAGGAAGCGACTGAAAAAATGATCTTATCTTCCTCCTCAATAAATTCTACCCTATTTCACCTGCCGAGATAAAAACTAGCTCTCAATATCGGAAGTGAATGTGCTCCGCTGAGTAGGACAGAACAAATCTGTTTGAAGTTAATTGCCCATGTTGATTGTTCAGTATGATTGTCTACGTTAGAAACAACACTGATCAGAAAATGTCCCATTTCAGCAGCTGACGTCCGATGTCTTGGAATGTAAATTGGTAACGTTCGTATCATCTTTAGTTTAAAAGTTAATAACTTGTAATATCCATTGGGGATACGAATTCATGGCACGGTTACAGACTGAGAAAAACACTTTAATGTAAGTGTCTGCGTAACTGGTTGAGCCTCATGCGACAGGTGTCATTACCACACTAATTGCCTCGGTGGAATTACTCTGAATTGCATATAACTCTGTAAAACCTGCCACCAGTCCATATGAGCAGTTGGAAGGTTCCGTGCAACTGAACGCTGCTTCTGACAGAATATGGGATATCCAGCAATTTACTACATCGCGGGCGTTGTCTATCCTGCAATTGTAGCGATCGGTATCCCTGGTAAGACACTGGAGCTGGTCGCTCTATGTACGGTGCCGTCGTCATTCTTGCTTTCGTTCAATTGCACTGTTTGAACATTTACTGAGCACAGATGCTGCCTTCGTCTGAAATGTGTTTCCAGAATTGAGGATTCAAGCATCTGATAGTTTTGTTATTAAGCTTCCATATTGTTTCTATGTGATTTTTATTTCATTTATTTTGTAAATTGCTTTGGTACTGATATTGCCATAGTTATATATTTTCACCTTGCGCGGCTTTCTGAACGGACAGTGGTCGCATTTCCAGATCAGAAGGTTTCTCAACTGACCGGCCAGTCGAATATCGGTACTCACGTCTGTTCTTCGATAAAACGTTGAATTGTAACTTATGCATTAAATATCATGACTTCACTACAAATAAACATTTCAGCAATTTCACCTCAAATAATGGAAATGGTGTTGTTTATGGAGCGATCGAACTTCACCAGTAATGATTCATGGAAATCAGATGCCCGGTTCTAACCTTCTGGAAAGTCGCCAACCCACTGCTAATTCTGTCCATTTTTGTCCAGCCGGTGTACACGGACCGAGTCCACAAAAAAGGTATTCGGACATTTGCAGCCAACGATAATTCTGTGTTGGTTATTTTTTTTTTCTCTCCAAATTTCTTGCAGTTAATTTAACGGCGATTGTGATTCTATCTCGGGGAAAATGCGGGCTCTCCAAATGCATCACCCGTTACCTGGTTGGAATGGCAACAGCGGATCTGATGGTAGTTATAGTTTTCGGTTTACTGGAACAGACAAACAATATCTACATTTTTTCCAGATCTCTGCTCATCACTCCTGTATGCGCTGTGACAGTTGTATTATTTGTTATGACGAGGGACTGTTCTGTTTGGTTTATGGTCAGTTTTACCTTTGATCGTTTCATCGCAATATGTTGTCGAAAGCTCGGGGAACGATACTGCACTGAGAGAACAGCAACGGTGGTTATGGTGACCGTGGTTTTAGTGAGTTGCGGGAAAAGTGTCCCGTTTTACTTTGTTGTTGAACCTTACGTCATCATTGACAGCGTGCCGTGGCGTTGCGTCCTCACACATGAATACGCCACTTCACCCGTGTGGAAAGGAGTAGAATTACTGGATGGCATTTTAACACCGTTGCTACCAATTGGCTTAATTCTTATCTTCAATGGGTTAACAGTAAGATATATAATTGCGGCAAATAGAGTCCGCAGAGGGCTTCGGAAGAGCAGCGATAAACAGAAAGATACCGAGGTGGAAAACCGCCGAAAATCGATGATTTTACTCTTTGCAATTTCAGCTAATTTCATATTATTTTGGATGCCCTATGTAGCCCACTCCCTGAAATGGCAAGTGGAAAATTACTATTACCTGGAAAAATATTTGAGCTCCCCGGTATATATACTACAGCAATTTGGGTACATGTTGCAAACTCTCAGTGTGTGCACCAATACTTGTGTCTATACACTGACACAGAGGAAATTCAGACGAGAGCTGAAGAATGGAATGAAGTATGTGTTTACATTAAATGGCCATCTGTGTAGATAACGCCCACTCCTATTGCAATTCAGCAGAGTTTAAGAATAAAACAGTTTAAAAATCAGTAAAATTGACAAATATGTCATAAATTCAGACAGTCATGTGCCTGGTAATCCTGCAATGATTAAATTCCAAACTATCGCAGAGATTTGACAATTATCTGGGAAACGTTACTGCAGCATAAAAGGCAAGACCAGCAGGCTCCAGGACAGCCTCATTCTCCACGCCATCAAACTGATTAACTCACGCTGATTTGAGTGTTTTTCTATGTTACATTGACTGTTCTGTTTATTACAAATTATTATAAATTACTAGGATTGCACATTTAGATGGAGACGTAACCTAAAGATTTTTATTCCTCGTGTATGTGAAGGAAATAACAAAAAATTCAATTCACTCACAAGGGGAGGAATGACTTCCGGACTTTTCGGGGTTCAGATGTTTCCAAATGTCACAGTCGAGTAAAAGTGAGTAAAGGGAAAGCCTTTTAAACACAGGGAGAGTGTGATGGTATCACAGCTGCGGAAAGGACACTGTGCTGGGATTGTATGTTAACAGACTGTGAATAGAACTCAGAAGTAGGACGGGAACAAACCCTCGTTTGAGAGTATTCGATACAGAGCTCCCATCATCAAAATGAAAACAACGCACAGAGACTGTAACAGATCGGGACATAGATTTTGCACAGGTGCTTACATTAACACGGTTGTTGTCACAGGTAACTTAAACTTCAATGATATTCATCGCTAATTATGATTACGAGGACACGCAGTCCTCTTTTGTTGTCATTTAGTCCTGCATGCATTAAGAAATGATAAACTGTTTTTTTCCAGAATGAGATCACGAAAAACACATGACAAACCGACTTAAAAACTAACAAAGCAATACGGTAATTTGATAAGAACAGTCCATGGCGCAGTAAAAATCTCAAAGTCTCTCGAAAGTCCCATCATCTCACGTAGACGGTAAACCTCTAGCTCGGCCAATTTGCCGATGCAGTATCCTGGAAGCTCCGACCACAGTCCGACTCCGAATCCGTCCGAAAAACTCCGAGCCTCCGACCACCTATTTGACACCGAGCACCATCTCTGCCGAGCGTTTCGACACCGGCCCCCGCAACAGGCGATACGCAAAGCCAAGGATTTGGGGACTTCGTCTCCGGAGATTCTCGATCGCACAGTAGCAGTGACAGCGAAGCAGACATTTCAGAAGTTACTCCAGATGTTCTTCTGCGATTCCATTGGCTGTCTCCATCAAATCCGAATTGTGTGCGGCCCCTAGTTACACATAATCGATGCTCATTCGGAAACCGACGCACATGCTGCGTCGGACGGCCATCTTCTCCTCCCTCCTCTGTTTAAAAGGTTGAGATGTGACACATTTAACCTTGATTTCACATGGCTAATGTGGAATCCGTGTCTCCCTCTGAAACCAATACCACAACAAACAAGCACAAGAACGCATTCGAAATACGCATGTAAGGCAAAACAAAAATCTAAGCTCCCATGTTTCTTTCTTCACACCTGCGCTAGTAACTGGCGTACATAGAATAAACAGTTAATTCCTGGAGTGAAAATCCTCATTAAATGCTCTAAAGAACAAAGGGAAACCAGATGTGGATGGTTACATCCGCCACACACTGAGACTTTATACAATTTTGGAAAAAGAAGCAGTCTCTGTCATTCACCTGTTCCTGCAAATTTGCTTCAACCAATGAAGCAGACATTTGCAGACAGTGAGATCCACTTGTTAAATAAAACAAAATCAAACATCCTTTCAATACAATGCTAACAATCACACGACTGCCTTCCGTTCATTCATGCACGCATTACCTCTGTTTCTCTTTCCACTTAACTCAAAAATGTCCAATCCTTGTGCGATATTTTGGTGTGGGTGGAGAATTGGTTAGCAGACAGGGAGCAAAGAGTGGGAATAAACGGGACCTTCTCAGAATGGCAGGCGGTGACTAGTGGGGTACCGCAAGGCTCAGTGCTGGGACCCCAGTTGTTTACAATATATATTAATGACTTGGATGAGGGAATTAAATGCAGCATCTCCAAGTTTGCGGATGTCACGAAGCTGGGTGGCAGTGTTAGCAGTGAGGAGGATGCTAAGAGGATGCAGGTTGACTTCGATAGGTTGGGTGAGTGGGCAAATTCATGGCAGATGCAATTTAATGTGGATAAATGTGAAGTTATCCACTTTGGTGGCAAAAATAGGAAAACAGATTATTATCTGAATGGTGGCCGATTAGGAAAAGGGGAGGTGCAACGAGACCTAGGTGTCATTATACACTGGTCATTGAAAGTGGGCATGCAGGTACAGCAGGCGGTGAAAAAGGCGAATGGTATGCTGGCATTTATAGCGAGAGGATTCAAGTACAGGAGCAGGGAGGTACTACTGCAGTTGTAAAGGCCTTGGTGAGACCATACCTGGAGTATTGTGTGCAGTTTTGGTCCTCTAATCTGAGGAAAGACATCTTTGCCATAGAGGGAGTACAAAGAAGGTTCACCAGATTGATTCCTGGGATGGCAGGACTTTCATATGAAGAAAGACTGGATGAACTGGGCTTGTACTCGTTGGAATTTAGAAGATTGAGGGGGGATCTGATTGAAACGTAGAAGATCCTAAAGGGATTGGACAGGCTAGATGCAGGAAGATTGTTCCCGATGTTGGGGAAGTCCAGAACGAGGGGTCAGAGTTTGCGGATAGAGGGGAAGCCTTTTAGGACCGAGATTAGGAAAAACTTCTTCACACAGAGAGGGGTGAATCTGTGGAATTCTCTGCCACAGGAAACATTTGAGGCCAGTTCATTGGCTATATTTAAGAGGGAGTTAGATATGGCCCTTGTGGCTACAGGGGTCAGGGGGTATGGAGGGAAGGCTGGGGCGGGGTTCTGAGTTGGATGATCAGCCATGATCATAATAAATGGCGGTGCAGGGTCGAAGGGCCGAATGGCCTACTCCTGCACCTATTTTCTGTGTTTCTGTGTTTCTATTTTACATTCTTAATGCATTCAAATTGTAAACTATCGCAGAACTTTAAAGTGTTGAACAGTTAACAAATAATCTATAATTAGAATAATACAACATTTAAGAGATCCTTTCGAGTCTAAAGCAAATGGACGCTGGAAGTTAAGTATCGTCCGCAAATTATTAATTCAACATATCTAAAAGAGGACGTCACGACGTCACCAAATCTCCAATGATTTAAAGCTTTTTCTCACCTCTAATCACGGATCAAAGATAGGCTTGAGATTAAATGAACGATTTGTTGTATATTATTAGGTTCAATTATCCCCATCACCACCGTTGAAGTAACAGATTTATACACTGTACTGGCGACTTTGCCACATATCCCCACACACCAATCAACAACTATGTTCTTTACTGCTTTAATGATGGAGTGAAGGTATATTCCTTCAGTGTGTTACCTCCCTTATAATCGGAGGGAGAAGCTTCGGATGATGGCGCCTCATGGAGACTCGTTGGCTTGCATCTTTGGACTCAGCTCTATTTCTGTCTTTAATATCTCTTCTCCTTCCTTTTCTGAGTTCTTTTTGTAGGCTGTGACCTGGAGATGCACGATTTAGAAACATATAAAGCTATGAAAGTGATGGATTAGATTAGATTAGATTATGAGGACACTCAGTCGTCGTTTATTGTCATTTAGAAATAGATGCATTAAAAATGACAAAATGATCCCCTGGAAAGCTATCACAGAAACACAGGGCAAACCAAGACTAAAACTGACAAAATCACATAATTATTACATATAGTTGCAAAAGTGCAAACAATACTGTAATTTGATAAAGAGCAGACAATGAGCACAGTAAAAAAAAAACCTCAAGTCCCGATAGCCCCATCATCTCACGCAGACGGTAGAAGGGAGAAACTCTCCCTGCCATGAACCTCCAAGCGCCGCAAACTTGCCGATGCATTGGAAGCACCCGACCGCAGCCGACTCTGAGTCCGTCTGAAAAGTTGGAGCCTCCGACCAGCCTTCCGACACAGAGCACCGAGCACCATCCTCTGCCGAGCTCTTCGACCGCGCGCCGGCCGCTGAGGGAAAAGCAAACCCGAGGACTCGGGACCTACCCTCCGGAGATTCTGGATCACACAGTAGCAGCGGCAGCGAAGCAGGCATTTCAGAAGTTTCACCAGATGTTCATCCGTGCTCTCATGTCTGTCTCCATCAAATCAGGGTTGTGCACGGCACCCTACTTGACAGATAACATAGATAAGATAGAGGCTGGAACTTGGGGCATAGCCTCATGTGACGGCAACGTAGATTTTGGACGGAGATAAGGAGAACACGTTTTCCCAGATAGTGTTGAATCTGCAGAATTCTCTGCCCAATGAAGCAGTGCAGGCTACCCCAGGAAATACATTTAATACAAGTTCGGATAGATTTTTGCAATGTAGGTTAAGGGGAAAAGACTGGTAGGAGGAGATGAGTCCATGGACGGATTGTCCTTGACCTTGTTAAATGGCTAACGGGCTCAATGGGCTACTGCTGTTCCAATTTTAAAGTGCTTCTGTTTTTATGCTTGCCGCTCGCATGGTTACATTTGGTTAGCACCTCTATCGGTATCATAGAAACATAGAAAATAGGTGCAGGAGTAGGCCATTCGGCCCTTCGAGCCTGCACCGCCATTTATTATGATCATGGCTGATCATCCAACTCAGAACCCCGCCCCAGCCTTCCCTCCATACCCCCTGACCCCCGTAGCCACAAGGGCCATATCTAACTCGCTCTTAAATATAGCCAATGAACCGGCCTCAACTGTTTCCTGTGGCAGAGAATTCCACAGATTCACCACTCTCTGTGTGAAGAAGTTTTTCCTAATCTCGGTCCTAAAAGGCTTCCCCTCTATCCTCAAACTGTGGCCCCTCGTTCTGGACTTCCCCAACATCGGGAACAATCTTCCTGCATCTGGCCTGTCCAATCCCTTTAGGATTTTATACGTTTCAATCAGATCCCCACTCAATCTTCTAAATTCCAACGAGTACAAGCCCAGTTCTCCAGTCTTTCTTCATATGGAAGTCCTGCCATCCCAGGAATCAATCTGGTGAACCTTCTTTGTACTCCCTCTATGGCAAGAATGTCTTTCCTCAGATTAGGGGATCAAAACTGCACACAATACTCCAGGTGTGGTCTCACCAAGGCCTTGTACAACTGCAGTAGTACCTCCCTGCTCCTGTACTCGAATCCTTTCGCTATGAATGCCAGCATACCATCCGCCTTTTTCACCGGCTGCTGTACCTGCATGCCCACTTTCAATGACTGGTGTATAATGACACCCAGGTCTCGTTGCACCTCCCATTTTCCTAATCGGCCACCATTCAGATAATAATCTGTTTTCCTATTTTTGCCACCAAAGTGCATAACTTCACATTTATCCACATTAAATTGCATGTGCCATGAATTTGCCCACTCACCCAACCTATCGAAGTCAACCTGCATCCTCTTAGCATCCTCCTCACTGCTAACACTGCCACCCAGCTTCGTGTCATCCGCAAACTTGGAGATGCTGCATTTAATTCCCTCATCCAAGTCATTAATATATATTGTAAACAACTGGGGTCGCAGCACTGAGCCTTGCGGTACCCCACTCGTCACCGCTTGCCATTCTGAGAAGGTCCCGTTTATTCCCACTCTTTGCTTCCTGTCTGCTAACCAATTCTCCACCCACACCAATACCTTACCCCCAATACCATGTGCTTTAAGTTTGCACACTAATCTCCTGTGTGGGACCTTGTCAAAAGCCTTTTGAAAATCCAAATATACCACATCCACTGGTTCTCCCCTATCCAGTCTACTAGTTACATCCTCAAAAAATTCTATGAGATTCGTTGGACATGATTTTCCTTTCACAAGTCCATGCTGACTTTGTCCGATGATTTCACCGCTTTCCAAATGTGCTGTTATCACATCCTTGATAACTGACTCCAGCAGTTTCCCCACCACCGACGTTAGGCTAACCGGTCTATAATTCCCCGGTTTCTCTCTCCCTCCTTTTTTAAAAAGTGGAGTTACATTAGCCACCCTCCAATCCTCAGGAACTAGTCCAGAATCTAACGAGTTTTGAAAAATTATCATCTTCGAATATCCAAAATTAACTTAACAGATTCTTTAATTCTTCACTTAGTACTTTGTTCTTGTATTTTCGGAGATGTCGAATGTTACAAATGTAATCCTGAGGTTTTATAAAACTGCTACGTGTTGTGGTCTTTTGATATGTTCGCATAGGAACATAGCCGAATCAATTTCCTTTCTTCTGCTTTACCTTGACATTTCACTGCTCTCTGGTGAGCAGTTGCATGTAACAGCTCAGTTTGATTACCTGCGGGCAGTAACGTCCCAATATCATGATCAATATTTCTCAGATGCTGAGGTACAAAGGATGTAGTACATGTTATATTCTCTTTTCAGATTCCTGCCCCTGTTTCCTTCCATTGCGACTTTGTCTCTGGGCGCAAATGAGGAAGGGAGTCGCAGTAGTGACAATAGTACTGGTTTATTTGGTTGTATGCTGGCAGGAGATGTTTGGAAATGTGCTGACTTTCATCGTCACAACCATACGGAGCTGCGTCGCTACGTCCACCACCAACATCGTGTTTCAAATCCAGCCCCTGTTTATTATTTCTCTGTGAATTGGGACGTTGGCCCAGCAGCTTTCCTATCGGCTGCAGACACTTCATTTGATCTCCAGTGTTACGTTCCTTCTTTCGACATTGCATTCGAAATGTGTTTAAATCAGTATACATTTTACTCATCCTTCCACTTCGCTGCAAACTGAAGTGCTTCTTATCACTCACTCTTTTCTTTCACAAGCATTCTAAAACTGATTCAAATACATTATTTACACGCTCCTCGCAACCACCTTCCTCGCAAATATGTTGCCTTCTCATTAAGGTTGACAGCTTCTCTTCAAGACGGGTCACCACATCATGGAAAACATGATTGCTTCATCTAATCAGTCCCTCTGTACTCCATTTTGCTGCCGCAATTCTACCCAATTCTTAATCAAGCTTCCTTTTGCTCCAGCATCGTTTAAATTCCTTGCCTCACATCGTCCCATGGGTAATCATCGAGAGCCTTATCACAGCCACTTAATATCCTGCGTACATCCGTGACCAGTGATATCCCCACGCTGAGGGGAATTCCACGTTACCGTGTAACAATCAGGGGAGAATTCTCTGTACGGAAGTTGTTGAGCCCGTCGGAGCAGGTTATCATTTCATTGTTAATCCAAGGGATTATATCAATAAAAAATACAGTAGATTTCATAAAGGAAAATGTGTGCAGATGCGGCTGAGACTTCAGAAATTAAACTGAAGGGAATTGCTGGACGTTGAGTCAGTTGCGGAACAATGGGGTCGATTTAAAATGTTTATTCACGCTGTGCAGGGAGCTTCCGAACCCAAGATCGTCAGAAGCACAATAAAATCAATAGATTAATGTTGAAAGTTCAAAGTAAAATTTATTATCAAAGTACATAAAACATACAACCTCAGATCCTTTATTTTCTGCAGGCATATTTAGCAAATCTACAGACAAGTATATGGATCAATAAATATATAGGTAAAATATTGAAGAAAAGACAGCTATAAAAATAATAGAGAAAAGATAGTCATGGTGTTCACCGTACGGCACATGAGAATGTGAGAGCAATCGTCAAGAGTTAAATTCGGACTCCCAAAATGCAGGCTGAGAAGTGTATTGCCGATAATGCTAAGATTGTCGGCAATAGATGTTCTTCCTTGTCGGAGAAATATTAGAAAGTGCACTCAGACACGGAGGAGATCGTTTCAATCAATCTTTATTAGTGATATCACGGTGAACTCTTCCCTGAGAGCGGGGTGTCAGAGTTCCGGAAACAGCTTCAAGTACAGCTTCATTGATACAGTTGAGTACATATCAGTAAGCTCTACAAGCAGGGGTTATCGGTCAGTTATCAGCTGTTCACGCACTCATGATCACAGCACGTTCCATTGTAGGATGCAGGCCTTGCGGTTTAAATCAACATTAAAGGACAACATTCACAGTCAAGTCCACATTAGTGCAGACACACAATACATGCTGTTGCCCTTTGATCATGATAAGGAAGCCGCTCCAGCAGAAATATGCTCATGTATGATAAAGAATTACAAAAACAGGGAGAGACTGGTGCGTTCGGTCACCGCCCCACTCCCCCCCCCCTCGCCCCCCAGGGTTCAGGCATTTGTTTCATTGAGTCCATTTTAACCCTTTGATGCTTGAAAGTTCCTCAACAAATCTCTCATTGTTGATCTGCCTTCAATATCAACATACTGGTATGTTGTTTTCTTCCTCGTCCTGAAAAGGGAGTTCGTATCCTTCAGGGAACGGTCACTCGCTTCTCTGATACACTTTCTCCCCCCCCACCAATGCTCTTCGATGACTATGGACCCCATCATCTGGGGAACTACTGGGGTGCCTAAAGGATTTACAATATGTTTGATCCACGGGTTACAACACGGCCTTAATGCCCCACATATACAGCACCCGAGAAGACATAACACTACAATTATTATAACTCCATGGATGATTCACAACCTCCAGCCGGAGAACCAGCCAGTAAGCCAGTCCCACCAGACCCTGCCCGAAGCTATCTGTGTAATCACGTATTTCACCTATAGCATAGGAAACAATATACCACTCGTCCCTGACATGGGTGATGGATTTATCTCCTACTATGACACAGACCCCTCCTTGTTGGGCAAGTTGATAGTCAACGGCATAGCGAGTCTGTTGAGCATACAGCAGCAGCTCTGCCAGTTCTCGGTTGACAGCATTAAACCCATCTATTGTACTGTTGCCTAAGATAGTCAGCCCACACAGGAAATGGTTTCGATTCTTTGCAGCTATAGTACGATACAGAGAAGATTAACATGTCCCCTGCGCAAGGATGACACGCAAATTCTCAAAAGGGAACTCAGGCATAGGCATATGGTCGTCTGTGGCCTGACCTGGGGCCTTAGCATTTTGCTGACAGTTGGCACATCTTTTCACAACCTCAGCAATGACTGTTGTTATTCCTGGCGCATACCATTGCTGTTCTATTGCATGTAGTATCCGTCCTCTGCCCATGTGGGCCGCAGATCGATACCAGTTCCAAGATAGATACAGACATGAGACTTTCTCCGGGCAACCGAGGGCAACACATTGGTACAAGTTCCACACTGGAAGCAGAGTGGTGAGAGTTTCGGTTATCTAATAAGCCGAGGGCCGCTCTTCGGTACGAGTTTCACAATAGGCACGGAATAGTTTGTACTACAAAAGCAGAAGGAAATGAGATTGAAAGGTGAGCTTGAACACGCCCTCTATTCTGCACATACTTAGATTGGTGACGAAGTGGAAAATGAGAAGACACTGAATGGGGAAATGGAACAGAGATAGTCATAAAGTCACAGATTATTACTATAGAAAATAGGTTCTTCATTCAATCTAGGCCATCCCTCTGTGATCTTCCGCCTCGCTCCATTTTTCTGCATCCTCCGTCCCTCTCTCATACACGTCCCTACACAACCTCCACTAAAATGATACAATTGAATCCGCATCTACCAGTTACGCTTGGAGTTCCTTCCACGCTCGCTCGACCCTCTGAGTGAATAAATTCTATTACATATACTTCTTGCATATTTCAACTTTCTCCACAAGCTATGAACTCTAGTTGCAGATATTCTCAAAGGATATGACATAGAATATAGAAATCTACATCATATTACAGACCTTCCGGTCCACAATGTTGTGCTGAATATGTAACCTACTGTAAAAACTCCTTAGACTTTCCCTAGCGCATAGCCCTCTGGTTTTCTAAGCTCAGTGTACCTGTCTAAAAGGCTCTTAAAAGACCCTATTGTACCCGCTTCCACCACCGCCGCCGGCAGTGCATTCCAGGCACTCACCACTCTCCGTGTGAAAAACGTACCTCTGGTATCCTCTCTGTGCCTATTTCCAAGCACCTTAAAACTATACCCCCTTGTGTTAACCTGGGGACAAACAAAAAAAAACTCTGTCTATTCACACGATCAATGCCTCTCTTCATCTTGTACATCTCTGTCAAGTCACCTCTCATTCTCCGTCAGTACAAGGAGGAAAGGCCAAGCACACTCAACCTGTTCTCCTAAGGTACGCCCTCCAATCCAGGCAACATCCTTGTAAATCTCCTATTCTCTCTCTCTCTCTCTCTCTCCAGTATCCACACACCCTCTCTATAGTGTCTATAGCATTGACCCTGGATCGGGAAGATCTGCGCGCATTCACACTGTTCATTTCCCGATCTCTTCCTCTCAAATTATCGCTGCACTCTTTGAAGTTTATTGATATTTCAAAACTGTGAGTAGATGGCCAGAACAGCCCACGATATTCTATGTACGGTCTCACCAACGTGTTGTACAGCTTCAACAAAACGTCCCGATTCGTGTACTCAGTGATCTGATTGTGAAGGCTTCTGTGATTCGAGCTCAATACGACCCGATTTGCCCGTGACGCCGCTTTCCTGGAGTTATCAATCTGTATCGCCTTGTCTCTTTTCAAATACTGCGCACTAAAGTCCACATATTCAATATGTGCGTCGAAACCTGTTGCACCATTCCTCACAACGCAGACCATCTCACACTGTCTGTATTAAATGTCATCTGCCAGTTTTCAAGCCAGTTGACATCAAGCTGCAAGCTTGGATAGAGTTCCTGGCCGGAACAGCGCCCCCAACCTTAGGGTCGTCCGTAATTCTTCTGATTCAGTTTTCGACATCGACATCTGAGTCAGTAACATACATGATAAATAGCAATGGGACTAACACCAATCCCTGCAGTAGACCCGTCACAGTCAAAGAATCAACAGTCCACTCTCTGCTAATCCGGAGATGAACGCTCATCAATCCGTCCGTAAACCGCAGCTAAATTTCTCTGGGCGGGTAACTTTTTATTACCAAAGGTCCCTGGAACATTGCTCTCGATCTCTCTTATATGCTCAGAAGAACATACGTACAACGTGTTTTATTGTGACACACGTCATCAGCTGTTACTGTGACTTTCGTCATTCAAATAACTGGAAATGACTAGAAGAAGCGACAGAAAAAAAATGATCCTATCTCCCCGTTCAATAAGGTATACTCCATTTCACCTGCCGAGCTGGTGTCCCGCCCTCAATGTCAGAAGCGAATGTGCTCCTCTGAATGGGATAAACTAAATCTGTTTGAAGTTGATTGTCCATGTTGATTGTTCAGGATGATTGTCTACATTAGAAACAACACTGATCAGAAAATGTCCCATTTCAGCAGCTGACGTCAGAGGTCTTGGACAGTACATTGGCGACGTTCGTATTATCCTTTCTTTAAAAGTTAATAACTAGTAACATCGTATGGGGATACGAATTAATGGCACGATTACAGAGTGAGAAAAACACTTTAATGTAACTACTTGTGTAGCTGGCTGTCCCTCATGCGACAGATGTCATAACCACACTAACTCCCTCAGTGGAATTACTCTGAATTGCATATATCTCTGTAAAACCTGCCATCAGTCCATATGAGCATTTGGATCGTTCCCTGAAAACTGAACGCTGCATCTGACGGGATATGGGATATCCAGCGATTTACTACATTGCGGTCATTTTCTATCCTACAATTGTAGCGACCGGTATCCCTGGTAAAGTACTGGAGCCGGTCACTCTACGTATGATGGCGTCGTCATATTCATTTTGTTCCGCTGCACTGTTTGGACTTTTACTGAGCACAGATGCTGCCTTCATCTGAAATGTGATTCCAGAATTGAGGATTCAAGCATCTGATCGTTTTGTTATTCAGCTTCCATATTGTTTCTATGTGATGCCCTGTATTTCTTTTGTCAATGACGTTGGTGCCGATATTGCCATAGTTCCATAGTTTCACCTTGCTCGGCTTTCTGAACCGACAGTGGTCGCATTTCCAGACCGGAAGCTGTTTCAACAAGCCGGCCAGTCGAATATCGACACTCAGGTCTGTTCTTCCATAAAACGTTAAATTATAACTTATGCATGAAATCTCACGATTTCACTATTGTGAAATGAACCTTTCAGCTATTTCACCTCAAATAATGGGAATGATGTTGTTAATGGAGCGATCGAACTTCACCAGTACGTGAGTCGTGGAAATCAGATGCCCGGTTCTAATCTGCCGGAAAGTTGCCAAGCCACTTCTAATTCTGACCATTATTGTGCAGTCGGAGTGCACGGACCGACTCCGCGAAAATTGAATTTCTGCTGTTCACTTCCAAAAAAAATCGTACCCGGCGTAGCATTATAAAAAATGTTGGACATTTGCAGCTAAAGATAACTCTGTGTTGATTTGTTCCTCTCTCCAAATTTCTTGTAGTTAATTTAACGGCGATTGTGATCCTATCCCGGGGAAAGTGCGGACTCTCCAAATGCATCACCCGTTACCTGGTTGGAATGGCAACAGCGGATCTGATGGTGGTTATAGTTTTCGCTTTAGTAGAACAGACCAACTATATCTACATTTATTCCAGATCCCTGCTCATCACTCCTGTATGCGCTCTGACAATGGTATTATTTGGTGTAACGAGGGACTGTTCTGTTTGGTTTACGGTCAGTTTTACCTTCGACCGTTTCATCGCAGTATGTTGTAAAAAGCTGTGGGAACGATACTGCACTGAGAGAACAGCAACGGTGGTTATGGTGACCGTGGTTTTAGTGAGTTGCGGGAGAAGTGTCCCGTTTTACTTTGACGTTGAACCTTACGTCATCATTGACAACGTGCCGTGGCGTTGCGTCCTCACACAGGAATACGCTACTTTACCCGTGTGGAAAGGACTCGAATTACTAGAGAGCATTTTAACACCGTTGCTACCAATCGGCTTAATTCTTGTCTTCAATGGGTTAACAGTAAGACATATAATTGCGGCAAATAGAGTCCGCAGAGGCCTTCGGAAGAGCAGCGATAAACAGAAAGATAACGAGGTGGAAAACCGCAGAAAATCGATGATCTTATTGTTTGCAATTTCAGCTAATTTCATATTGTTTTGGATGCCCTATACAGCTCATTCCCTGAAATGGCAAGTGGAAAATTACTATTACCAGGACAGATATTTCAGTTCCCCGGTATATATACTGCAGCAAACTGGATTAATGTTTCAAATTCTTAGTGTGTGCACCAATACTTGTATATACACACTGACGCAAAGGAAATTCAGACAACAACTGAAGGATGGAATGAAATATGTGTTTACGTTAAATGGCCGTCTGCGTTGATAACGCCAACTCCAATTCCAATTCAGCAAAGTTTTTGAATAAAGCAGTTTAAAATTCAGTAGGTTTGGCAAGTACGTCAAAAATTCAAACAATCATGTGCCTGGTCATCCTGAAATGAATAAATTCCAAACTATTACAGAGATCTGACAATAATCTGGGAAACTTTAGCGCAGCATAAAAGCCAGGACCAACAGGCTCCAGGACAGTTTCATCCACCAGACCATTAGCCTGACTAACTCAAGCTGGTTTGAATGTTTTTTTTTCTATGTTCCATTGCCTGTTCCATTTATTACAAATTGTTATAAATTACTAGGATGGCACATTGCACATTCAGACAGAAACGTAACCTAAAGATTTTTATTCCTCATGCATGTGAAGGATGTAAGAAATAAAGTCAATTCAATCACAAGGGAAGGAATGATTTCCGTACTTCTACAGGTTCAGGTGTTTCAAAATGCTCATAGTCGGGTAAAAAAGAGTAAAGGGAAAGCCTTTTAAACACAAGGAGAGCTCCATAGTAGCACAGCGCGGAAAGCGGGGACAATGTGGTGGGATTGTATGTTAATAGACTGTGAATGGAACTCAGAATTAGGGAAGGAACAAACACTCGTTTGAGAGTATTCTGTACAGAGCTCCCATCACCAAAACGAAAACAACACACAGAGACAGTGACAGATCGGGAGATAGATTTTGCACAGATGCTTATATTAACACGGCTGTTGTCACAGGTAACTTAAACTTCACTGATATTCATCGGCAATTCCTCTGTTTAAAAGGTTTATATGTGACAGAATTTCTCAGTTGTGTACAGGCAGAAGAATTGGTACAAGTAGCGGGCGGGTGGACTAGTGAACAGTCGATCCTGTGCTAGGATCACCAGAAAGTGAAATGGATCAGGTAACTGATCTCTCCGCGTGTCAGCAGTTCAGATGGATAGAGCACAGCTATTCATAGAAACATAGAAACATAGAAAATAGGTGCAGGAGTAGGCCATTCGGCCCTTCGAGCCTGCACCGCCATTTATTATGATCATGGCTGATCATCCAACTCAGAACCCTGCACCAGCCTTCCCTCCATACCCCCTGACCACTGTAGCCACAAGGGCCATATCTAACTCCCTCTTAAACATAGCCAATGAACTGGCCTCAACTGTTTCCTGTGGCAGAGAATTCCACAGATTCACCAGTCTCTGCGTGAAGAAGTTTTTTCCTAATCTCGGTCCTAAAAGGCTTCCCCTCTATCCTCAAACTGTGGCCCCTCGTTCTGGACTTTCCCAACATCGGGAACAATCTTCCTGCATCTAGCCTGTCCAATCCCTTTAGGATTTTATACGTTTCAATCAAATCACCCCTCAATCTTCTATATTCCAACGAGTACAAGCCCAGTTCATCCAGTCTTTCTTCATATGAAAGTCCTGCCATCCCAGGAATCAATCTGGTGAACCTTCTTTGTACTCCCTCTATGGCAAGGATGTCTTTCCTCAGATTAGGGGACCAAAACTGCACACAATACTCCAAGTGTGGTCTCACCAAGGCCTTGTACAACTGCAGTAGTTCCTCCCTGCTCCTGTACTCGAATCCTCTCGCTATAAATGCCAGCATACCATTTGCCTTTTTCACCACCTGCTGTACCTGCATGCCCACTTTCAATGACTGGTGTATAATGACACCCAGGTCTCGTTGCACCTCCCCTTTTCCTAATCGACCACCAGACAGATAATAATCTGTTTTCCTATTTTTTGCCACCAAAGTGGATAACTTCACATTTATCCATATTAAATTGCATCTGCCATGAATTTGCCCACTCACCCAACCTATCCAAGTCACCCTGCATCCTCTTAGCATCCTCCTCACAGCTAACACTGCCACCCAGCATCGTGTCATCCGCAAACTTGGAGATGCTGCATTCAATTCCCTCATCCAAGTCATTAATATATATTGTAAACAACTGGGGTCCCAGCACTGAGCATTGCGGTACCCCACTAGTCACCGCCTGCCATTCTGAAAAGGTTCCGTTTATTCCCACTCTTTGCTTCCTGTCTGCTAACCAATTCTCCACCCACACCAATACCTTACCCCCAATACCGTGTGCTTTAAGTTAGCACACTAATCTCCTGTGTGGGACCTTGCCAAAAGTCTTTTGAAAATCCAAATATACCACATCCACTGGTTCTCCCCTATCCACTCTACTAGTTACATCCTCAAAAAATTCTATGAGATTCGCAGACATCATTTTCCTTTCACAAATCCATGCTGACTTTGTCCAATCATTTCACCGCTTTCCAAATGTGCTGTTATCACATCCTTGATAACTGACTCCAGCAGTTTCCCCACCACCGACTTTAGGCTAACCGGTCTATAATTCCCCGGTTTCTCTCTCCCTCCTTTTTTAAAAAGTTGGGTTACATTAGCCACCCTCCAATCCTCAGGAGCTAGTCCAGAATCTAAAGAGTTTTGAAAAATTATCACTAATGCATCCACTATTTCTTGGGCTACTTCCTTAAGCACTCTAGGATGCAGACCATCTGGCCCTGGGGATTTATCTGCCTTCAATCCCTTCAATTTAACTAACACCACTTCCCTACTAACATGTATTTCGCTCAGTTCCTCCATCTCACTGGACCCTCTGTCCTCTACTATTTCTGGAAGATTATTTATGTCCTCCTTAGTGAAGACAGAACCAAAGTAGTTATTCAATTGGTCTACCATGTCCTTGCTCCCCATAATCAATTCACCTGTTTCTGTCTGCAGGGGACCTACATTACATTCGAAATACCTTACACTGGGATAGCAGCAGATAATATGGAATGCACTTTATTGATAATATTGGGTAGGAACTTTGGAGCCGATTTTGGGAAGCGATTTGTACCTTCAAATGCACAAGAGAAATATGGAGATCGTTCATGCAGCACTGATTGGGATTCAGTATTAGCTTCTTTCATTGAGGCGGGGATCGGATGGCTCCGTAAAGTAACCCTGGTTGATAAGAGATACGGAACACCTCCTCAAGAAAAAGAAATAAATATACTTAAGGTTTTGGAAGCAAGGATCAGATAGTGCTATGGAAAGTCACAATGTAGCCAGGAGGGATTTAACAATGGACTTAGAAGAATTAAAAGGAGATACGAGAAGGCATGAGAGAGCCGCATTAAGATAGGTGAAAAACACGAGGATGACTAGAGAGAGTGGGAGAGATCAGAGATAAAAGAGGAAACTTGTTTGTAGTGCAAGGAGGCAGTGACACTTTGATACTTTACTTCGGGATTCACCAGTGAGTGAGACCTTGATGAATGTGGACACAGCGAAAACATGCAGGTGACTGAGGCATGCGGACGCATAGAATTACGAGCTGGAAGCTGGGAATAGATGAATATAAATCAATTCCCGGTGCTGGAAGCTATGTAACCCAGGTAATTAGAGAAAGCGAGCGAAGATGTTGCAGCGCTTTTGGACATGACATTTGCATCATCGCTGTCCACAGAAGTAGTACGGGAGGATGGGAGAATGGCAAATGTTACTTCCTTGTGCAGAAAATGTAATAGGGATAGTCTTGGATAGGACCCTGGTCAGACCCTACTTGGAGTACTGTGCTTAGTTCTGGTCGCCTGACTACAGGAAGGATGTGGAGCAATTTAACATTTTAAAGTAGTTTTGAGATTTTGCAGGACACGATATTTGCTCCTGATGTTTGCCTGGATGGGAACATTTGAGATGTCCGCTCCGGTGAAACCACAACACATTCTCCGTTCTGCGACAATAGCTTCGAACAGCTAATTCTCCCGTTGCGCCGTCTACGTCATCCACGAACCTCCTTATGTTTAAATCCGTTTATGTTTTCCTGGAAATTATATATCATTTTTATTATTTTTTCTTTCTTTACTTTACCATTGTCAGCTTTGAAATACAATGTGCTACTGCTGGAAAAGCGGATGTTCATGGTACTTACACCCTGGATGCCCACGACAGTAAACCTGAACACGAACTGAAAAGTTGAGTCTCAATTTCATCCCAAGCACTGGAGCCCAAACGATGTTTCTACCCAGGATTGAACTGGGGACCTTTCGCGTGTGAAGCGAACGTGATAACCACTACACCACAGAAACCGTGCAAAGCGCTCAATACTCTGCGCTATTGAGCCATGACCCGAGGCACCCCCTCCCCACCCTGCTCTGCAATACAGCAATAAGAACAAATCATTGCCCACCGATCCTCTTCGCTTTCAGTGACAATTATTACATTTATGCGACATATACAGTTACATGCATTAACAATTTCCTGTGGGGTGCTGGTCAGGGCGCGACATTTAACTGGTAACTGAACTATGTTGCTTATATACAGCAAGGAATTCAAACAGCAAACACGAGGAAATCTGTAGATGTTGGAATTTCGAGCAACACACATAAACGTTGCTGGTAAACGCAGCAGGCCAGGCAGCATCTCTTGGAAGAGGTACAGTCGACGTTTCGGGCCGAGACCCTTCGTCAGGACTAACTGAATGAAGAGTTAGTAAGAGATTTGAAAGTGGGAGGGGGAGGGGGAGATCCAAAATGATAGAAGAAGACAGGAGGGGGAGGGATGGAGCCAAGAGCTGGACAGGTGATTGGTAAAGGGATAGGAGAGGGTCATGGGACAGGAGGCCCAGGGAGAAAGGAAAGGGGGAAGGTGAAGCCCATGGGCGAAGGGTATAGTGATAGGGACAGAGGGAGAAAAAGGAGAGGGAGAAAAAGAATATATGCACACACATATATATGTGTGTGTGTGTGTGTGTGTGTGTGTGTGTGTGTGTGTGTGTGTGTGTGCATTCTTCTCTCTCTCCTTTTTCTCCCTCGCCCTCCTGTCTTCTCCTATCATTTTGGATCTCCCCCTTCCCCTCCCACGAGTTTGCGCTCCAGCTCACGAACTAAATTCAACGGCGCCTTTAAGATTTCTCACCCTGTCTCTCTCGTCCGTTCTCATCACCTCAGATTACAAGTTAATTGAAAGTGACTGAACAACGTGCCGATACATTTATAGACAACAGGACGCGTTACAAGCCGGAGTTACTTGTGAGATGATACCAGTTGTAGAGTAATGAATCACGGCCAATTGTCACACCGAATCCACACTAACACCAGACACACTATCACACTGATATCTCACTGATGATCAGTTCCAATCTGATCCGTCGGATCGCAAACAGACAAAGACATGAACGGCCAGTTATACGACCGATTGTGAAGGAAAATTACATTGGGAACAACAACCTTCAGGCAAGTAGATCACATCAAAGGTCGCAGTGGAGGGATCGCATTGCAGCGAGAGGGATCTGACCATTGGAAACGGAAGCTCAGCACGTCAGTAGAATCGGGGGAGGTGTCCTCTCTTTCACAGAGGCTTGGTGAACACGGGACATGTGAGAATTATTTTATAATTCTGTCCTGAAATAGTGGAGCTTCATGTTGGGAGAGAGGGATGGAGATATCAGCATCTCGATACCATTTCCGGCCATTGAGGCCACGATTAATATCTCTTTTGTTCGCGTGTGCCTGAAACAATTCGCCGTTGTAAGTAAACATTGAGCTTAATCGACAGCACAACGAACCAAGGTGAGGTGCAATTACAGCGTTTCTGAGGCATGGCTTCAGGAAAGGTCGGGTTCGTTGTTTCACTGTTTGGTTAATTGAATTGGGAAGACAGGAATGTGTTGGACATGTGATGTCCTGATTCAACAAAGAAACCACCTGTTCAGGCACCTTCAACAAAGGGAAGTGAGGCTACGCGTGTGGAGCGAGAGAAGCAAACAG
Organism: Mobula hypostoma; assembly: GCF_963921235.1. Classification (NCBI taxonomy): domain Eukaryota; kingdom Metazoa; phylum Chordata; class Chondrichthyes; order Myliobatiformes; family Myliobatidae; genus Mobula; species Mobula hypostoma. Next base: position 2,130,115 of record NW_026948187.1, on the reverse strand, counting down.
GGAGAATGTTTGCAGCCCCGCGGGCACATGCCTTTTAGAGAATAAGTTCAAAGGTGCATCGCTTCGAAGTTAAATGCGAGTAATAAACAGGGTATCTGAGCTGAATGCTCAGCTTGAAAAACGGCCAGTCACCTGGTGGAGGCGAAACATTAGGGTCTTTTAAGAGACTTTTGGATAGGTACATGGAACTTAGAAAAATAACGGGCTATGGTTAAGCCTAGTAATTTCTAAGGTAGGGACATGCTCGGCAGAATTTTGTGGGCCGCAGGGTCTGTATTGTGCTGTAGGTTTTCTATGTTTCTATGTATGTTCCTGACCAGCTCTTTCGTCTTACTGACGTTGAATGCCAGGTTGTTGCTGCGGCACCATCTCACTAGTTGGCATATCTCACTCCTGCACGCCATCTCGTCACCTTCTGAGATTCTCCCAACGATGGTTGTATTGTCAGCAAATTTGTAGATCGTATTTGAGCTGTGCCTAGCCACACTGTCATGTGTATACAGAGAGTAGAGCAGTGGGCTAAGCACAAACCCCTGAGGTGCGCCAGTGTTGATCGTCAGCGAGGAATGTTATTACCAATCCGCACAGACTGTGGTCTTCCGGTTAGGAAGTCGAAGATCCGATTGCAGAAGGAGGTACAGTTGCCCTAGTTCTGCAACTTCTCAATCAGAATTGTGGGAGTAATGGTATTAAATGTTGAGCTATAGTCGATGAACCGGATCCTGACGTAGGTGTTTGTGTTGTCTCGATGGTCTAAAGCCATATGGAGAGCCATGGAGATTACGTCTGCCGATGACCTATTGTGGCCATATGCAAATTGCAATAGGTTCAGGTCCTTGCTGAAGAAGGAGTTCAGTCTAGTCATAACCAACCCCTCAAAGTATTTCATCACTGTTAATGTGAGTGCTACCGGGCGATAGTCATTAAGGCAGCCCACATTATTCTTCTTAGGCACTGGCATAATTGTTGCCTTTTTGAAGCAAGTCAGAACTTCTGCCCGTAACAGTGATTTCAGAGTCTTACCAGGTACTCCATCGGGATCTTCTGCGTTGCCACGGTTCACTCTTTAAAGATAGTCTAACATCGGCCTCTGAGACAGAGACCACAGTGTTATCAGTTGCAGCAGGGATCTTCACAGCTGTAGCTGTGTTCTCCATTTCAAAGTGTGCACGGAAAGCGTTGAGTTCATCTTGTAGTGAAGCACCGCTGCCATTCATACTATTGGATTTCGTTTTGTAGGAAGCAATGTCTTGCAATCCCTGCTAGACTTGCTATGCATCTGATGTCGCCTCCAACTTCTTTCGAAATTGTCTCTTCGCCCTTGAAATAGCCCTCCGGAAATCATACCTGCTTTTCTGGTGCAGGCCTGGGTTGCCGGACTTGAATGCCATAGATCTAGCCTTCAGCAGACAGCGTACCTCCTGGTTCACCTACGGCTTTTGGTTTGGGAATGTACAGTAAGTCTGTGTAGACACACACTCATCCACACAGGTTTTAATGAAGTCCGTAAAAACTGCAGCATACACATCCGAATCCAAATATGAATCGCTGAATACAGTCCAGTCCACCGATTCAAAGCAGATCTGTAGGCGTTCCTGTGGTTCCCTTGTCCAAACCTTCTTTGTCCTCATTGATGGTGCTGCAGTCTTTAGTCTGTGCCTATACTCAGGGAGTAGAAGTACAGCTCTATGTGGTCAAACCTCCGGAAGTGAGGGAGTGGAATATCACGGTAGTCATTCTTGATGATCGTGTAGCAATGGTACAGTGTGTTATTTGCTCTGGTTACTTTTTTTCAGACTTGCCTTGTTAAAATCTCCCAAAACGATAGTGAAGGGGTTAGGTTGCGTTGTTTCGTGCATGTGTATTCTCAATATTCCTGGATTTTAGTGCTTTAAAAGGGATAGAGAGGGCGGAAAAAGGGGAGGAGGGGTGGCATTACTGGTCAGGGATACTATTACAGCTACATAAAGGGTGGGTACTGCAGCAGGATCGCCTTTTGAGTCAGTATGGGTGGAAGTCAGGAACAAGAAGGGAGCAGTTACTCTATTGGGGGTATTCTATAGGCCCCCGGTAGCAGCAGAGATACAGAGGAGCAGATTGGGAGGAAGATTTTGGAAAAGTGCAAAAATAACAGAGTTGTTATCATGGGTGACTTTAACTTCCTTAATATTGATTGGCACCTGATTAGATCCAAGGGTTTAGATGGGGCAGAGTTTGTTAAGTGTGTCCAGGACGGATTCCTGTCACAGTATGTGGACAGGCCGACTAAGGGCAAGGCAATACTAGATCTAGAATTAGGTAATGAGCCGGGTCAGGTCACAGATCTCTCAATGGGTGAGCATCTGGGGACAGTGACCACTGCTCCCTGGCCTTTAGAATGATCATGGAAAAGGATAGAATCAGAGAGGACAGGACTACTTTTTAATTGGGGAAGGTTAAATTCTGAGGGTGAAGGCTAGAACTTGCGGGTGTGAATTGGGATGATGCTTTTGCAGGGAAATGTACTATGGACATGTGGTCCATGTTTAGAGATCTCTTGCGGGATGTTAAGGATAAATTTGTCCCGGTGAGGAAGATAAAGAATGGTAGTGTGAAGGAACCATGGGTGACAAGTGAGGTGGAAAATCTAGTCAAGTGGAAGAAGGCAGCATACACGAGGTCTAGGCAGCAACGATCAGATGGGTCTACTGAGGAATATAGGGAAGCAACAAAGGAGCTTAAGACAGTGCTGAGAAGAGTAAGAAGGGGGCATGAGAAGGCCTTGGCGAGTCGGGTAAAGGAAAACCCCAAGGCATTCTTCAATTATGTGAAGAAAAAAAGAGATGACTGGAGTGAAGGAAGGACCGATTAGAGATAAAGGTGGGAAGATGTGCCTGGAGGCTGTGAAAGTGAGCGAGGTCCTCAATGAATACTTCTCTTCAGTACTCACCAATGAGAGGGAACTTGATGACGGTGAGGACAATATGAGTGAGGTTAATGTTCTGGAGCATGTTGATATTAAGGGACAGGAGGTGTTGGAGTTGTTAAAATACATTTGGACTGATAAGTCTCCGTGGCCTGACGGAATCTTACCCAGGTTGCTCCACGAGGAAGAGATTGCTAAGCCTCTGGCTAGGATCTTTATGTCTTCATTGTCACGGAATGGTACCGGAGGATTGGAGGGAGGCGAATGTTGTCCACTTGTTCAAAAAAGGTAGTAGGGATAGTCCGGGTAATTATAGACCAGTGAGCCTTACGTCTGTGGTGGGAAAGCTGTTGGAAAATATTCTTAGAGATAGGATCTATGGGCATTTAGAGAATCATGGTCTGATCAGGGACAGTCAGCATGGTTTTGTGAAGGGCAGATAGTGTCTACCAAGCCTGATAGAGTTCTTTGAGGAGGTGACCAGGCATATAGATGAGGGTAGTGCAGTGGATGTGATCTATATGGATTTTAGAAAGGCATTTGACAAGGTTCCACACGGTAGGCTTATTCAGAAAGGCAGAAGGCATGGGATCCAGGGAAGTTTGGCCAGATGGATTCAGAATTGGCTTACTGCAGAAGGCAGAGGGTCGTGGTGGAGGGAGTACATTCAGATTGGAGGATTGTGACTAGTGGTGTCCCACAATGATCTATTCTGGGACCAGTACTTTCCGTGATTTTTATTAACGTCCTGGATGTGGGGGTAGAAGGGTGGGTTGGCAAGTTTGCAGACGACACAAAGGTTTGTGGTGTGGTAGATAGTGTAGAGGATTGTCGAAGATTGCAGAGAGACATTGATAGGATGCAGAAGTGGGCTGAGAAATGGCAGATGGAGTTCAACCCGGAGAAGTGTGAGGTGGTACACTTTGAAAGGACAAACTCCAAGGCAGAGCACAAAGTAAATGACAGGATACTTGGTAGTGTGGAGGAGCACAGGGATCTGTGGGTACATGTCCACAGATCCCTGAAAGATGCCTCACAGCTGGATAGGTTAGTTAAGAAAGCTTATGGGGTGTTAGCTTTCATAAGTCGAAGGATAGAGTTTAAGAGTCGCGATGTAATGATGCAGCTCTATAAAACTCTGGTTAGGCCACACTTGGAGTACTGTGTCCAGTTCTGGTAACCTCACTATAGGAAGGATGTGGAAGCATTGGAAAGGGTACAGAGGAGATTTCCCAGGATGCTGCCTGGTTTAGAGAGTATACATTATGATCAGAGATTAAGGGAGCTAGGGCTTTAGTCTTTGGAGAGAAGGAGGGTGAGAGGAGACATGATAGAGGTGTACAAGATAATAAGAGGAATAAATAGAGTGGATAGCTAGCACCTCTTCCCCAGGGCACCATTGCTCAATACAGGAGGACATGGCTTTAAGGTAAGGGGTGGGAAGTTCAAGGGGAATATTATAGGAAGTTGTTTTACTCAGAGAGTGGTTGGTGCGTGGAATGCACTGCCTGAGTCTGTGGTGAAGGCAGATACACTCGTGAAGTTTAAGAGACTACTACACAGGTATATAGAGGAATTTAAGGCGGGGGCTTAAATTGGAGGCAGGGTTTGAGGGTCGGCACAACATTGTGGGCCGAAGGGTTTGTACTGTGCTGTATATTCTGTGTTCTATTGATCCCATTGCTCAGGTCATATAAATCCTGCTTGACGTTGGCCTGAGGTGTAATGTAAATCGCTAAAAGAATAACCCGAGATTACTCCCGTGGTAGATAAAAGGGACGACACTTTACTGCTAGATATTCATTTAAATCCATTCGCTCACAATATTCTGCTGACCCTTCAACCTACACTAGAAACTGCTTAGAATTTCGCTACCGTATTATTTGTTTTCTAAGCACCATGTACATGTATCTATCCAAGAGTTTCTTAAAAGACCCTGTTGTATCCGCCTCTATCAGTGAACACCACACACTCACCACTCAGTGTGAAAAATCTGCCTCTGACGTTTGCATGGATTCACAGCAAATTCCATATGTCGAAAAGGACCGTGGTCCCAACTTTATACCGATATGCGATATCCACCGTCATCTCGTCTCAAACGCAAACGGTACCCAGTTTTTGCTGCTCTGCATCACCGTCATTATACAGGAAGGTTTTAACCATTCTTTTCGACATTCTTGCAGAATCAAGATGTTCGCATTTAGATCAGTCCTTCTTCTTGGTCCGTTAATAGCAATGGGATGTGCGATACCAACAGTGAGATATTAACTTGTGTCTGCGATGCAATATCACCGGCAGATCGCAGAATCAAGTCCTGAAAATTTTAGGTGTCGATGTCCCCACCTGCTTCCACCGCGACACAATCTGTGTGAAACACAAACATTTGCCCACTGACGGGGAGGTGGGGTAGCTGTGGTACTGCTAGAGACAGAGAAAAGAAAGAGAATCACAGAAATTGTGTACGTGTGTGTGAGAGAAAGAGAGGTGGGGAGAGATAGAGTGAGGGAGGGTGAACGAGAATATTATGGAGGAGAATTTGTACAGAGAGTCTGTAATGTGAGACTAGGAAGGAGAGAAAACACAAGGAAAGTCAAACAGAGCGACTGAACATTTTAAAGTAGTTTTGAAATTTTGCAGCACACGGTATTTGCTCATGATGTTTGTCTGGATGGGAATATTTGAGATGTCCGCTCCGATGAAACCACAACGCATCCTCCGCTCTGCGACAATAGCTTCGAACCGCTAATTCTCCCGTTGCGCCGTCTACGTCATCCACGAACCTCCTTATGTTTAAATCCGTTTATGTTTTCCTGCAAATTATATATCATTTATATTAATTATTCTTTCTTTAATTTACCTTTTCAGGTTTGAAATACCATGCGCTGCTGCTAGAAATGCGAATGTTCATGGCATTTAACCTGGATGCCCATGACAATAAATTTGATCGTAACTGAACGTTGAGTTTCAGGTTTGTCCCAAACACTGGAGCCTAAACAATGTTTCTGCCCAGGATTGAACTGGGGACCTTTCGCGTGTAAAGCGAACGTGATAACCACTACACCACAGAAACAGTGCAAAGCTCTCATTGCTCTGCGCTATTGAGCAGTGACCCGAGGCACCCCTCCCCACACTTCTCGAGGGTACAGCCATAAGAACAAAACCTTGTCCAACGTTTCTCTCCGCTTTCAGCAACAAGTATTAAATTTCTGCGACATATACAATTGCATGCATTAACAATGTTTTAGATTATCAGAACACTCAGTCCTCTTGTATTGTCATTTAGAAATGCATACATGCATTTCTCCGAAATGATATCGCAGAAAACAGGACAGACCAAAGACTAATACTGACAGAACCACATAATTATAACATATAGTTACAGCAGTGCAAAGTAATACCATAACTTGATGAAGAACAGACCATGGGCACAGTAAAAAAAAGTCTCAAAGTCCCGAGTCGATCGACTCCCGAGTCCCCGATAGCAGGCGGCAAAAGGGAGAAGCTCCCTGCTATGAACCTCTGGGCACAGTCAACTTGCACAATTTCCTGTGGGGTGCTGGTCAGGGCGCGACATTTACCAGGTAACTGAATACGTTGCTTATATACAGCAAGGAATTAAAACAGCTTCGATACTCTAGCTTTCATCAGTCTCCACGGGCTGGCGCTCCAGCTCACGAGCTAAATTCAACGGCGCCTTTAAGATTTCTCACCCTGTCTCTCTCGTCCGTTCTCATCACCTCAGATTACAAGTTAATTGAAAGTGACTGAACAATGTGCCGATACATTTATAGACAACAGGACGCGTTACAAGCCGGAGCTACTTGTGAGATGATACCAATTGTAGAGTAATGAATCACGGCCAATCGTCACACCGAATCCACACTAACACCAGACACACCATCACACTGATATCTCACTAATGATCATGTTCCAATCTGATCCGTCGGATCGCAAACAGACAAAGACACGAACGGCCAATTAAACGACCTATTGTGAAGGAAATTTATATTGGGAACAATAACCTTCAGGCAAGTAGATCACATCAAAGGTCGCAGTGGAGGGATCGCATTGCAGCGAGAGGGATCTGACCATTGGAAACGGAATCTCAGCACGTCAGTAGAATCGGGGGAGGTGTCCTCTCTTTAGCAGAGGCTCGGTGAACACGGGACATGTGAGAATTATTCTATAAATCAGTTCACAACGAACGCAGCATCATGTTGGGAGAGAGGGAGAGAGATATCAGAATCTCGATACAATTTCCGGCCATTGAGGCTATGATTAATATCTCTTTTGTTCGCATGTGCCTGAAACAATTCGCCGGTACAAGTAAACATTTAGCTTAATCGACAGCACAATGAACCAAGGTGATGTGCAATTAGAGTGCATCTGAAGCATGGCTTCAGGAAAGGTCGAGTTCGTTGCTTCACCATTTGGTTAATTGAATTGAGAGGACACGTGATGCCTTGATCCAACAAAGAAACCACCTCAGACACGTTCAACATCGGGAAGTGAGGTTACGCGTGTTGAACGAAAGAACCAAACAGGGAGAATGCGTGCAGCCCCGCGGGCACATGCCTTTTAGTTAATAAGGGTGGATCTCCTGCAAAACTTGTAAGCTCACGCTCTCTTTGCTCAGATCAAAATCAAAGGTGCATCGCTTCGAAGTTAAATGCAAGTAATAAGCAGGGTGTCTGACAAACACAAAATTAAATATAGCATTTCAGCTGAATGCTCAGCTTGAGAAACGCCCAGTCACCTGGGCGTTGCAAACATTAAAATCACAAGTGCTCTAGGTGAGGCTCGAACTCACAGCCTCGGCATTTCTCCGCCGTGTACTGCCATATAAGTACCGTGCGCTAACCGATTGCGCCACTAGAGCCCAGTGCTGCAAACACTTCGTTTTAAATATCTGGAAAGAAAAAATGGAAGAAATCCCTATATCGTGGAGCAAAGAGCATAGAAATATACCTGAAAAGGCCGTTCAGCCCACAGTGTATTGCCGTAGCATCTAAACAGCAAATCAAAGATACTCAAACTCTAATCCCTACTTCGTACCATGTCCACATCCCTCGATCTTCCTGACATCCATGTGCATATCGAGTAATCAAATGCCACCTATAAATTTGCTGATGATGCAAACATTGTAGGTAGAATCTCAGATGGAGAAGAGAGGGCCTACAGGAGTGAGATATGCCAACTAGTGGAGTGGTGTCGCAGCAACAACCTGGCACTGAACATCAACAAGACGAAAGAGCTGAGTGTGGACTTCAGGAAGGGTAAGACGAAGGAACACATTCCAATCCTCATAGAGGGATCAGAAGTGGAGACAGTGAGCAGTTTCACGTTCCTAGGTGTCAAGATCTCTGAGGACTTATCCTGGTCACCACATATCGATGCAGTTATAAAGAGGCAAGAAAACATCTATACTTCATCAGGAGTTTGAAGAGATTCGGTATGTCAACCAATGCACTGAAAAGCTTCTATAGATGTACATTGGGAAGCATTCTGACAGGCTGCATGGCTGTCTGGTATGGGCGGGAGGGGGGGTGGCGGATACTGCACAGAACCGAAAGAAGCTGCAGAGGTTTGTAAAATTTGTTCCTCTCCATCGTGGATACTAGCCTACGAAGACCCAGGACATCTTCAAGGAGCGGTGCCTCAGAAAGTTTCCACTGTGACGGACCTCCAGTAGCCAGGACATGCCCTTTGCCCACTGTTACCATCAGATAGGAGGCACAGAAGCCTGAAGGTACACACTCAGCGATTCAGAAACAGGTTCTTCTGCTCCGCCATCCGATTTCTAAATGGACATTGAACCCATAAGCACGACCTCAATTTTCAAATATATATTATTTCTGCTTTTTTCCACGATTTCTAATCTATTCGATATACGTATACTATCATTGATTTGCTTATTTATTATTATTTATTTTCTTGTTCGATATTATGTATTACTTTGAACTACTGCTGGTAAGTTACAAAATTTCACAACACATGCTGGCGATAATAAACGCTATTCTTTGTTTTCTGAATTTTGGATCTGATCTCTTTAAAGCTTCTAATGTTTTTGTTTCTACCACCGTACTGGGCAGTGCACTCCAGGCATTTTATTGTTTGATACCAGGAGAGCAAGGCAGAAGCAGGAATAGCGAATTGGACAAGGACTCAGGACTATGACTAGACTGGGACCAAGGGTCTGGGTTTGGACTCGGAATCGGATCCCAGAACTAGAGGCGACATGAAGAGGCTAGGGTATGGACTCCGAGCCCGAGACTGGGCAAAGACCCAGTACCTGGAGCTTGCCTCGGGCTCGGACTCCAGAACCAGGTAAGGACATGACATGGGCCAGGGAGAGGAGGAACATAGAAAAGCAGAGCCTCGGTCTCGGGAGAGCAGGTAATGGAACCATGGACACATACACAGAACACAGTCGGGACCCCTCCTTGGGTACAGGACATAGGACCGGGACTCATGACCCCCCGCGGGGCAACGGCAAGCCGGCCTGACTTACCCCGCGGAGGCGAGGACAAGACAAGACCAACACGAAAGAACACCAGACAGTACCTATCTAGCTCCAGCGATAGTACTAGACCGAGGTGCTGGCGAGGGCTGCAGACGAAAGCTAGAGGCGAGAGGGGCAGAAAAGGGATTCAGACGGGGCGGGGGTGGGGGGCGTAGTGGTAGGACAGGAACCACAGACCGCCAGGGAAGGGACTTGACTCGGAACCTGGATGCCGCCAGGACCGGGATTTTACTCGGAACTTGGATGCGCCAGGAACAGGACTGGACTTGGTACTTGAATGCCCCTGGAGCCAGGACTAGACTTGGAGCCTCCGGGTAGTGGCGAGCTCTCGACTCGGCCCGGGAACAGTAGACAGCGGTTCTTGATTCCCTCCGGCTGGTTAACTGACGGACCCACCTCGGTGAGGAATCTTTGCAGGCTCGATTTGGCGAGGTAACTTGACAGGAGTGCTCCGGTGAGGAAAGGCGAATTACCGGCACTCGCTCCGGGCGGAGACAAGGCTTGCTCCGGCCAGATGACATTGGCACGCCGTACCTATAGTGACTTTGCAGACTCTCCCGCGCCGAACAGCTGAAAGCCGGAGACGACGAACTACCGGTTCAGCCGAGAGTAAATTGCCTCTAATCACCAAGGCCGACGGAGACGGGAAAACAGGAAACCAAAGGGAAACAGGCAGTCAACGGTCCGGATCGTAACATAAACAAAGTAAATTTAAAGAGACCCCGATCCGGACCATGACAAGGTGTGGTCTCACCAAGGCCCTGTACAGCTGCAGAAGGACCTCTTTGCTCTTATACTCAATTGCCCTTGTTATGAAGTCCATCGTGCCATTAGCCTTCTTCACTGCCGGCTGTACTTGCATGCCTGCTTCCAGTGACTGATCTACAAGAACACCTAGATCTCGTTGTGCTTCCCCTTTTCCTAACTTGACTCCATTTAGATAATAATCTGCCTTCCCGCTCTTACCACCAAAGTGGATAACCTCACATTTATCCACATTAAACTGCATCTGCCATGCATCTGCCCACTCACTCAACCTGTCCAAGTCACCCTGCATTCTCATAACATCTTCCACACATTTCACACTGCCACCCAGCTTTGTGTCATCGGAAAATTTGCTCATGTTACTTTTAATTCCCTCATCTAAATCATTAATATATATTGTAAACAGCTGCGGTCCCAGCACTGAACCCTGCGGTACCCCACTGGTCACCGCCTGCCATTCCGAAAGGGACCCGTTAATCGCGACTCTTTTCAGTCAGCCAGCTAATTTTCAATCCATGTCAGTACTCTGCCCCCAATACCATGTTCCCTAATTTTACCTACTAATCTCGTACGTGGGACTTTATCAAAGGCTTTCTGAAAGTCCAGATGCACTACATCAACTGGCTCTCCCTTGTCCATTTTCATAGTTACATCCTCAAAAAATTCCAGAAGATTAGTCAAGCACGATTTCCCCTCCGTAAATCCATGCTAACTCGGACCAATCCTGTTACTGCTATCCAGATGTGTCGTAATTTCATCTTTTATAATTGACTCCAGCATCTTTCCCACAACCGACGTCAGGCTAACGAGTCTATAATTCCCTGTTTCTCTCTTCCTCCCTTCTTGAAAAGAGGGACAACATTAGCCACCCTCCAATCCACAGGAACTGATCCTGAATCTATAGGAGATTGAAAAATGATTACCAATGCGTCCACGATTTCGAAAGCCACCTCCTTAGGTAGAATGGGATGCAGACCATCAGGTCCCGGGGACTTATCTGCCTTCAGACCCAACAGCCTATCCAACCCAATTTCCTGCCTAATATAAATTTCCTTCAATTCATCCATTACCCTAGGTCCTTTGGCCACTATTACATCTGGGAGATTGTTTGTGTCTTCCCTAGTGAAGACAGATCCAAAGTACCTGTTCAACTCCTCTGCCATTTCCTTGTTCCCCAAAATAATTTCAGCCGCTTCTGTCTTCAAGCGCCCAATTTTGGTCTTAACCATTTTTTTTTCTTTTTCATATACCTGAAGAAGCTTTTAATATCCTCCTTTATATTCTTGGCTAGTTTACCTTCGTACCTCATTTTTTTCTCCGCGTTTTGCCTTTGTAGTTACCTTCTGTTGCTGTTTAAAAGTTTCTCAATCCTCCTGCTTCCTACTAGTCTTTGCTATGTTATACTTCTTCTCTTTTATTTTTACTCTGTCCATTATTTCCCTTGTCAGCCACGGCCTCCCCTTACTCCCATTAGGATCTTTCCTCCTCATTGGAATGAACCGATCCTTCACCTTCCGCATTATTCCCAGAAACACTTGCCATTGCTGTTCCACTCTCATCCCTGCTAGGGTATTGTTCCATTGAACTTTCGCCAGCTCCTCCCTCATAGCACCATACTTCCCTTTGTTCAACTGTAATACTGACACTTCCGAGTTTCCCTTCTCCCTCTCAAATTGTAGATTAAATCTGATCATATTATGGTCACTACCTCCTAATGGCTCCTTTACCTCGAGGTCCCTGATCAAATGCGGTTCATTGCACAACACTAAATCTATAATTGCGTTCTCTCTGGTAGGCTCCAGTACAAGCTGTTCTAAGAATCCATCTCGGAGGGACTCCACAAACTCCCTTTCTTGGGGTCCAGTACCAGCCTGATTCCTCCGTCTACCTGCATGTTGAAATCCCCCATAACAACTGTAGCATTACCTTTGCGACATGCCAATTTTAGCTCTTGATTCAGCTAACACCCTACATCCAGACAACTGTTTGGGGGCCTGTAGGTAACTCCCATTAGGGTCTTTCTACCCTTTGAATTTCTCAGTTCTATCCATACTGACTCTATGTCTCCGGATTCTATGTCCCCCCTCGCAAGGGACTGAATATCATTCCTCACCAACAGAGCCACCCCACCCCCTGTGCCCATCAGTCTGTCCTTTCGATAGGACGTATAATTTTGAATATTCATTTCCCAGGCCCTGTCCACTTGAAGCCATGTCTCTGTTATTCCCACAACATCATACTTACCAATTTCCAACTGTGCCTCAACCTCATCCACTTTATTTCTTATACTCCGTGCATCCATATACAATACTTTGAATTCATTACTCCCCTCACCTCCCATATCAATTCCTATTTCACTTGGCCATACTGTACGATCCCTTCTTGAGCTTTCTGCTCTGTTGGTTCTGCTATCTTTCTTAACTTTTCTTATTCTCACTTTCCCTTTATCTCCATCCTTACGTTTCCAGTTTGTCAACTCCCCCCACCCCCCATCTACTTAGTTTAAACACACCCGTGTTGCAGAGGCAAACCTGCCTGCCGGAGTGCAGGTGCCCCGTTTATTAAGGTGCAACCCGTCCCTTTTGTACAATTCATCCTTACCACGAAACATACCCCAGTGGTCCAAGAATGTAGACCCTTGCTTCCTGCACCAGTTCCTCGGCCACACATTCAGATCCATTATCTCCCTGTTCTCGACCACTCCAGCACGGGGAACTGGAAGCAAACCGGAGATAACCACCCTGGAAGTACGCTTTTCAGCCTGCTTCCGAGTTCCCTGAAGCCGCGCTGTAAAATGTCTTTCCTCTTCTTCCCCACGTCATTTGTGCTGACATGCACCACCACTTCCGGGTGTTCACCTTCACTCTTGAGGATGCCCTGCAATCGGTCCGTGACATCCTGGGTCCCAGCACCAGGACACTGTTGTCCTAGAGCACTGCTATTCTAAAATGTTTTAATGCGATTTTCAGTTCAGTGTGTTGTTTCACATGCCGAGCTCCAAAAAGTCTTTCAGCATTTTGTCCAACATTGTCAGCCCATTCCTCATTTTCACACAGAATTCCCAGATCATTCTCTGGGACTGGAAGACATTCCACACAAACCAGACTGAGGAAAAGCGGGGAATCCTCTTTCGGGGTTCCCTTCACTGGGAGTTCTGTGATTTGTTGTAATCAGTGAACTTGATGAGTGACAGGCTGAGTGAAAGCGAATGGAGAGGACATACCTGCACAGTGATAGGACGTCCCGGTGTCTATGACCACGGGAATAGTCACTGGGCAACCTCTTCACCCATTAAGGAAATTTCCGAGTGCATTCATAGAAACATAGAAAACATACAGCACGATACAGGCCATTCGGCCCACAGAGCTCTGCCGAACATGATCCCTACCTTCGAACTGCCTCAACTTTACCCATAGCCCTCTGTTTTTCTGTGCCCCATGTAGCCATGCAGGAGTCTCTTAAAATACCACATCGTTTCCGCCTCCGCCATCGTCGCCGGCAGCCCATTCCGCGCACTCACCACTCTCAGAATAAAAAATTACCCCTGTTATCTCCTCTGTACCTATCCCCAGCAGCATAAACCTGTGTCCTCTTGTGGAAACTATCTCAGCCCTGGGAAAAAGCCTCTGACTATCCACACGATCAACGCCTTTCAACATCTTATACACCTCTATCAGGCCACCTCTCATCCTCCGTCACTCCAAGGAGAAAAGGCCGAGTTCACTCAATGCATTCTCATACGGCATGCTCCCCAGTCCAGGCAACATCCTTGCAAATCTCCTCCACACCCCTTCTATGGTTTCTACATCCTTCCTGTAGTGAGGAGACCAGAACTGAGTACAGTATTCCAAGTGGAGTCTGACCAGGGTCTTATATAGCTGCAACATTACCTCTGGCTCTTAAACTCAATCCCTCGATTCAGGAAGGCCAATGCATCGTATGCCTTCTTAACAGCAGAGTCAACCTACGTAGCACCTTTGAGTGTCCTATGGACTCGGAAACCAAGATCCCTCTGATACTCCACACCGCCAAGAGTCTAACCATTAATGGTATATTCTGACATCATATTTGACCTACCAAAATGAACCACCTCACACTTATCTGACTTGAATTCCATCTGCCACTTCTCACCCCGGTTTTGCATCCTAGCAATGTCCCTTTGTAACCTCTGTCAGCCCTCCATACGATCCAAAACACCCCCAACCTTTGTGTCATCAGCAAATTTACTAACCCATCCCTCCACTTCCTCATCCATCTCATTTATAAAAATCACAAAAATAGAAAGGTTCCCAGAACAGATCCCTGAGGCACACCACTGATCACCAACATCCATGCAGAATGTTACCCGTCTACAACCACTTTTTAAGTTCTGTGGGCAAACCAGTTCTGAATCCACAAAGCAATGACCTCCTTACTTTCTCAATAAGCCTTTCATGGGGAACGTTATCAAATGCCATGCTCGAATCCATATACAGTACACTACAACTATAGCTGTACCTTCATCAATGTGTTGAGTCACATCCTCCAAAAAAAATCAATCTGGCTCGTTAAGCACGACTTGCCTTTGTCAAAGCCATGCTGAACATTCCGAATTATATTATGCCTCTTCAAATGTTCATAAATCCTGCCTCTCAGTATTTTCTCTATCAACTACCAACCACTGTAGTAATTCTCACTGGCCAATAATTTCCTGGGCTATCCCTACTCTCTTTCTTGAATAAGGGAACAACGTCCGAAATCCACCAATGCTCTGGAATCTGTCCCGTCCTCATTGATAATGCAAAGATCATTGCCAGAGCCTCAGCCATCTCATCCCGCGCTTCCCACAGTAGCCGAAACTTCTGAAATGCTACTTCGCTGCCGCTGCTACTGCGCGTTGGAGAATCTCCGGAGGGGAAGGCCCCAAATCCTCGACTTTGCCAGTTGCCTGTTGCCGGGGCCGGGGTCGAAGCGTTCGGCAGAGATGGTGCTAGGTGCTAGGTGTCGAAGGGGTGGGTGGATGCTCGAAGTTTTCGGGTGGACTCAGAGTCGGACTGTGATCGGGTGCTTCCAGGATGCTGCATCAGCAAGTTTGCGGCACTGGAAGCTTATGGCAGGGAGAGTTTTTCTTCCTTCTACCGTCTGGGTGAGATGATGGGACATTCGACAGACCTTGTGTCTTTTTTTTAATCGTGCCCATGGTCTGTTCTTCATCAAATTACGGTATTGTTTTGCACCGTTGTAACTATATGTTATAATTATGTGTTTTTTGTCAGTTTTTTTTAGTCTTGGTTTGTCTTGTGTTTCTGTGATATCATTCTGGACGAACAAATTGTATCATTTCTTAATGCATGCATTACTAAATGACAATAAAAGAGGACTGCGTGTCCTCATAATCTAATCTACTCTAATATTCCAAGCCCCAAGATGGGAATCAGGTGCCTATGCTTAACCCAACCGAAACAAGGGACAGCTGGATGACCCGGAGTCCTGAGTCCATGGATTGGACCGTTAAATGGAATGCGGACTTCACGGACCGGACCATGGCACCTAACAAACTCTACCCCATCTAAACCCCGCACTCTTGGGAGAGGCCAATCAATATTTGGGAAATTAAAATCTCCCACCACAACAACCCTGTTATTATTACACCTTTCCAGATTTGTCTCCATATCTGCTCCTCGATGTCCCTGTTACTATTGAGTGTTCTATAAAAAACACCCAGTATAGTTATTGACCCCTTCCTATTCCTACCTTCCACCCACAGAGACTCCGTAGACAACCTCTCCATGAATTCCTCCCTTTCTGCAGCCGTGACACTATCTCTGATCAACATGGCACACCCCCACTTCTTATTGCTCCCTCCCTGTCCTTCCTGAAACTTCTCAAGCCTGCCACTTGAAGTAGCCATTCCTGCCCCTGCACCCTCCGAGTCTCTGTAATGGTCACAACATCATAACTCTAGGTGCTGATCCATGCTCTAAGCTCATCCGCTTTATTCATATTACTCCTCGCATTAAAATGGACTCATCTCAAACAATTGGTCTGAGCGCGTCCCCTCTCTATCATCTGCCTATCCTCCCATTCGCAATCTCTCCAATCTTCTTCTTCACCAATTCCGGAAATTTCTAGGTGCATTTATTAGCAACACAGAACTAACTGTGAAAATTACAAATCAGAATATTATTAACGTCACTGAGCACAAGCGCAAGGAAACAGGGCCTTTGACCTTTCTAGTCAATGGCGAATTAATTTTTCTGCCTAGTCCTATTACCTGCACAACCACCCACCGGACAACGCCTAACCAAATACTTTTCCAATGTTCTCTTCGATGTCGAAATCGAACCCGGATCCACCACTTCCACAGGCAGCCCGTTCCGCACTCTCATCACCTTCAGAGTGAAGAAACTCCCTCCTCAATTTCCCTTAACATATTCAGCTTTCACCCATAATCTGGGACCTCTGAGGTGGGGGCAAAAAATGGGTTGAAGAAGGAAGGCGGACGGGAAAGGGGATTCGGGACGAGACCCTTCATCGTTGCGTCTATTGTAAACATCTGAGAAGTTTAATTAATTATGCATAGTTTTAGAGATGCTTAATTCATTCTTGACGGGGCCACAGGCATTTGGAGTTGCATTGCCAAATACATGATGCAAGAATCACGTGTCTCCCGCAATGTCAGATTTTCCAGTTGTTTGAATCTCACAATTACATCACCGCTAACGAAATTTAGGCTGCCCTGTAGGAATTGTACTCTGCTGTTGCTCGTGGGAAGTGTTGAAACACGTCCCGGTGGAGCTCGAAAATGTTATAAAGACTCAGGTAAATTGACATGCCAGTGTTTCACTCGGAAAGACTGCCGAGAAAATCATCGGCAGAAATGTGGCAAACATTTGCAAGTGACAGTGGAATATTGTACGTGATTATGGCAGCCATTGGAGTTCCTGGTAAGCGAGATTAATGCTTTAAATTCTGTCACTCCTTGTGCGCGCTGCTGACACTCTCGTAACGGTAATTTTGCCAGCTATGGTAAGTGTAAAACAGATACCATCGGGGAATCCTCTTCATGAAGGTAAATACTTGAAGACAGATCTGCCTTTTAATGAAGCAACAAAGTATTATGATTTGAGCTTTAAGGAGTGGCCGTGCACAAGTTTTGAGAAGTATTTTGGGCTGCCAGGTTGTGCAGTGGTAAGCACAACGCTTTACAGTACTAGCTCAATACCCGCCGCTGCCTGTAAGGAGATTGTACGTTCCCATCGTGACTGTGCACGTTTCCTCCGGGTGCTCCTGTTTTCTCCCACAGGCCAAAGCCGTACCGGTTGTTAGATTAGTTGTAAATTGTCTCATGATTAGATAGGATTAAAATGGGGGAATGCTAGGCCTACCCTGGGCTGTGTCTCAATAAAGTAAAAGAAGTATTATTGATATGAACTGATAGATTAATAGATGTCTAATTGTTAGTTACAGTCCAGCGTGGAGCATATAGCCTAATGATCCTGCATCAATGTGCACTCTGCACTATGGGACCCCATCACTGCCGGCTACTCTGTTCACCACTATTGGGATTGACAGTCACTAGATTTACAATCGGGGTGTTGGGAGCCACCATCACCATTGACAGCAACGGTAAGGATGTAAGAGGAGGCAGATGATGGGGTCTGCAATAAAAGGGCAAAATGCTGGAGGAAGTCAACGGGTCAAACAGCATCTTTGGAGACAAAGGAAATTCGACGTTTTGGGTGGGGAATATTGTGCCTGTCGCTATACAGGGCTTCGACCTGGGTCGTAAATCACCCGTTTACTTCACAAATGCTGCCTGAAACCAATGAGCCAGTGTTTTGATCGATCCAATCCAACTTTAACCCAAAAAGGGAGGTTCCCGAGGTGCTGCAGAATGTTTACTTTGGATGACAAGCTCTGACCCAATCCATGTTATTTCGCTAAGAGATTTGATTTCGGCATCAGATCCATGGAACATTCAGTTGATGTCCGTTTTTTTTTTGACAACACAGTGAATTTACTGGCGATTATCATCCTGCCCCGGGGTAAATGCGGCCTCTCCACCTGCACCACTCGTTACCTGGTGGCTATGGCGGTGGCGGATCTACTGGTCATTGTCACTGAGGTAATCCTGAGTCAAATCAAATATCATTACTTCCCACTGAGTTTCCTGGACATCACTCCTGTGTGCGCTGTTATCCACGTACTCCGTCGAATAACCACAAATTGTTCAGTCTGGTTCACCGTCACATTCACCTTTGATCGATTTGTCGCCATTTGTTGTCAGAAGCTGAAAACTAAATATTGCACCGGGAAAACTGCGGCTGTGGTGCAAATAACAACCGGACTTCTTCTGTGTCTGAAAAATATTCCGTTTTACTTCGCAACGGAACCTGGGAAGATTATTGACAACCTCCCGTGGTTCTGCGGTCCCAAGCCAAGCTACTTCACTGACAAAGGTTGGCTTGGACTTGACTGGTTCGATACTATTTTAACACCATTGCTCCCATTCGCTATAATTCTGCTGCTCAACGCTCTGACAGTCCGGCACATATTGGTGGCCAGTCGTGTCCGGAGAGGGCTCAGAGGTCAGAGCAAACGGGAGAACAGTAGAGACCCGGAGATGGAGAACAGGAAGAGGTCTGTGATTTTACTTTTCACCCTCTCTGGCAGCTTCATCCTCTTGTGGCTGACGGTTGTCGTAGAATTCGTCTATTACCAGGTCAAAGGGACAGGAGAGGCCAGCATTGGTTCCGAAAATGTTTTGGCACAAGTTGGCTACGCGTTAGCGAACGTAAGTTGCTGCACCAACACCTTTATCTACGCAGTGACTCAGTCCAAGTTCAGGGAGCAGGTAAAGAGCGCGATGAAATATCCAGTCACCTCAGTAGTCCGGTTCTTTAAAAAAGCTGCGAAATGAGCTCAGCCCAACAGCCCAGGACCTCGTCCCTGTTCAGCGCTGCCTCATGTCCAATTGCGGGGACGGAGCTGAACGCCCAGTCATCAGCAAGAGTCGCGATCTCCCAGCGTCCAGCGCTACGTTCATTCCCATATTCCCCAGGTTCAGCGCCACGCAGAGCACGGGAACCACTCTCATATTTTGTGTGTCTGTATTCACAATAATAAAAAGTACATTTCCAAACAGTCAGCCAGCTGGACAGAGTACATGCAAATAAATATTGTTAAACTTTCATGTCGGAACCCTCCCATTCTTTTGTGTTTCTATATCAATAATAATGATGATGATAATACATTTCTGCAATAGGCAGAATGTTCGAAAGAAATTGTGCATCCAAAATGTTTCTACGTTTAGCAACTGTAATTCGGAATTGTGCTTCAGACCAGGCGTCAGTGTTATACATATGTCTTTGTGCGAATGAGGACTGAAGGAGGGTGGGGTGATAGAAATAGACAGAGATGGGAGGAAGTGTGTGTGTGTGTGTGTGTGTGTGTGTGTGTGTGTGTGTGTGTGTGTGTGTGTGAGTGAGAGAGAGATGAGGGGGAGTTAGAGAAGGAGGGCTGACAGGCAGGCAGACGCGTGATACACGCACAGAAACAGACAGACAACGGAAAAGTCAGACAAGAGTGACAGGCGGGCAAACGGGCGGAAATACCAATATTCCTTTCATGGACCTCACAAGAACTGAGTGTACCGCGCTTGCGGAAGATGAAATGTAATTACACAGTCTCGCTTTTAATGCTGCTGGAACCATGCCTCCAGTCAGAGATCAGAGTGCGTTGAGGATGGAGACCGAATAACACAGACACGCGGGAACTGGGAGTCAAAGCGAGCATGAAGTATTGCTTTGTGTTTTCTTGGAGAAAGACTCAACATTGTGAGCATCGAGCGCAGAAAACGGTTTTGTTACTGCCGATATTTCCGACGTTCTTAATAGTTTTAATTTCCTGCAACATCTCTGACTTGCATTTCACAGCTGGAGTGTATTTCCCTCTTGCCTATAGCCGTCGTCATAAACCACTAAACACGCGGCTTTTTAAATAGCCAAACATCAGTAGAGATCTAATTGCCCAAGCGTTAACCTCCTCTTGCACATTGCAAATAGAATTCGCTTATTTCCTCATATTTCGCGGACAGGAGACATTCCCTCGGTTTTGGTTGTGTAGATCCAACCTGACATACAGACCTCCCTATTTATTTTAGGTGGACGGGCTCCGCAACAACTCAGCTCCAACTTGTCTCCACTCCGCTCGCTCCAACTTCGCCTCCGACCCCAACTTCTCACGGAACACCTTCAGAACTCCGGCCTGCGGAGCCTGCATGAAAATGATTGATGGAAATTACAGAAAGGCGAGGAGCAGCGGGCTTTGACTCACATCCCTAGACATTCCAGTCAGTAAAACAGATACTTACCTCTCTCTTTCCAGTGAATTCGATATATATCTATTTGCGGAATTTGTATTCGTGCTCATAAACTAGGCTTTCATGTTCTATTGCATAATCTGATGTGTGTCCTGACCTTCGTTCTGGAACTTAAGCCAACTCCTGATACCCGTCCCCTATATCCACACAACATGACGATCCTCGCAGATATCCAAAGATCTCCAATCAATTCCAACTCCTGACACCCGTCCCCTTTATCCCCAGAAAATGACGATCCTCACAGAAATCCGCACAGTTCGAAACTTTGGTTACCCGTCCCTTATACCCACACAAAATGACGGCCCTCACAAAGCTCTAATTAGCTCGAAAAGCATGGCGATTAAATTGTCGGTCACGCTATATTTTGACTAAGTCTCACCTTTATGGAAATGGTTACATTTTGCTCATAGGACAAACTTTATGCGCACCACAGAACAGGTGCAATTGTGCATGGCATGGACGTTATTCTGCATCTTCCGACACAAGGGCAGGATCACATTGAGACGCGGAAGGGTAAAAAAAAAATGAGTTTATTCACAATAGACACAAAAAAGAAACAGTAGAACCTACAACGTCTTGGAAAACTCGGACTAACTCGGCCAGCACTTCACTAGGCAAGGATCAGTCCCACTAACACCGAGGTGTTAGCACTAGCATTTTTAATACATTCCGCGGCACGAAGTAATCCACGCCCAGCTAATTAAAAGCCCCGATTCTCGACAAGCTTACCAGTAACTATTCTGATAAGAGAGAAAATTCGAAGGACGCTTTCTTGGACACCAGCAAACTCTGGAGGAGAAGTAAGTGGAAGCACCCAAAGACAATTGCCGCTTATACATCAGCTAGGTAAGAACAACCTGTAGCACATATAAAAACCCGAAGCGCGACGATGCATTGTAATTATAATTAATAAAAGGCAGAAAATATGAAACATTAATAGCAAACGACAGAGACCACAGAATACTATACCGACGATCCGTGGTTATGACAGAACTCCTCTCCCTAAGGCTGGCACCTGACGGTCCAGGGCTATCTGTAAACGATTTAATTCTGAAATAAGTTTAGGGTCCAAAATATCCCTGGAAGGAACCGAAACTCTTCCTCCTGATCCAGTCACTCGCAGTCTGCCAAGTATTGTATTTGTCCCCTTAACTTCCGTGGATGAAGCCGTCTAGGGACCATGTAGAGAGGCTACAGAGGGGCTACAAAGTAAATGTTTCAATGTACAGTCATGAGAGGTGGAATGAATTCTCGCAGAACGGGGAAGTTGTTATTTGTATGTTACCGGGTTAATTTTCCTAATGACTTTCGTGAGACCAGTAAAGCGAGGGGCTATTTTCCGTGATTCTAGTTTTGAGTGGAAGATCTTTAGGTGAAAAGCAGACCCGCTGACCAATATAGAAATAAAGACCAAGCCGCCTCTTTCTGTGGTCGTTGGCCTGAGTATTTTCTCCTTGAGCCAATTTTGTTTGTGCCTGTGAACACAGTGTACAGCTGAGAGTATCCCAAACTCCGGATCAGGGAAGTGAGGCGGCTGAAATCCAATTGTCCTTGAAGCGAGTGATACCAAATGATAAACGTTGAAGAGGATTGTTACCGAACTCCGACTAGATAAGATAGTCACTCCAAGAGGACAGATAACCGGACAAAAGGCAGCGAAGGGTTCGGTGCTGGTCCTGGTTCGACCTCTTTCTCTGTCCACTAGTTTGAGGATGGAACCTCGAGGAATGCCTAGAGAGGTAGCCCCAATCAACGTTCACAATGCTTCCCTAATTTGGAGCTGCATTGGGGACCTCTGTTTGAAACAAAGTCAGTAGGATAACCACCTATACGGAAATTCGGTGCATAAGAATATCTGCTGTCTCTCACGCTGACGATCGCTTAGTTAGAGAAATGAACTGGAATTCCCGTGGACCACAACTAAAATAGCGGGAAGGAATTGATTGGGGGCAGGCAGGTAATATAATCTAGAGAAAGGCGGGGGATGGGGCATGAAGGAATGGGCAGAGGTTGAAGAAGTCCCTGAGGAAGGGAATTAAGATCTTTGTACTGGACACAGATATCACAGCCCTGGACGAGCAACGAAATATCCATATATATGCCGGACCACCAGCATTTTTTAATGAACTCCAGAGTCCGGCAGATAGCCAGATGATCTGTTATCTCAAAAGTGTGATCCCATTTAAGAATCACAAAAGTTATCGCAGGTGGGAAAAATAATCGACTAGTCCAAGAACCCCGCTTATTCTCTTCTACGGCTTGCAGATCTTGGGAATATAAACTCGACGAGACGGGATCAATAACCTTTTGCCCGATGTAATGGGCTCCCAACTTCTGCAGCATATCTGGGTCTTAATTGCATCAGGTTTCTGATCTTTAGAACCAAGACGATTTGGTATAATAAAATTAAATAGTTATAAAAATAAAACAGTGACCACCAGGCTTGCGGGGAATTCAATCTTTTCCCGTCCTAAAAACAAGTCAAGTACTTATGGTCCGTCCAGAGACTGAATGGGTGCCTAGTCCCCTCAAACCAATCCCATTATTCCTCTTGTGCGAAATTCACCGCCAGGAGTTCTCTATTTCAGATTTCTTCATTCACCTCAGCGAGTGACAGAAAAAAATAGGCACAGGGATGCAGTTTCTGGTCCGCAGTGAATTTTTGAGATAAATCCACACCCACACCAATATCAGGGGCCCCAACCTCAACAAGGAAGGGTAGCTCGGGAGCAGGTGAACGTAGAACTGGGGCAGTAACAAAACGGCTCTTGAGCTATCTGACAGCTGTGTCAACCCTCAGGGACATCGAGTAGATCACGATGTCTTTTTGGTGAGATTAGTCAGAGGGGTCGCTATTGAGCTAAATTTTTGAATAAACCTCTTGTGCAGGTTTGCGAACCCAAAAACTGTTGAACTTGTTTAACAGAATTGCTTGAAGGACAGACTCGCACTGCACGGGGTTTTTCAAGGTCCATAAGCAGATTTCATTGGCGGATGGCAAATTCAAAAACGAGAATTTCGGGACGGGGCGTTCACTTTTCTCTAATGTCACAAACAAGTGATTCTTTAACACGCATTGAAGAACTTGACTTACCCCCACTTTCTGCGTAAGAGAGTCTGGCTGGGAACACCCAACAGCTTGAGACATGTAAGGCGTATATAAGTATTAAATGCATTCTCCTCGTTTATAAATCTCAGTATTCCGAGCAACAAAAAATCTCATCATTTTTCTGCCTCCCCTTTCACCGCCGGCTTGCTCTTGGTGCCGTGCGATCAAAGAGGGTCACCATCGCATATCCGGCCAGTATTGTATAATCATTGGGTTTGCGTGCAGACCCATCTGTGAATGATATCAGGTTCGGATTAACCAACGACACAGAGAATAAATTTGAAAGGGGCGAGGTAACTAATTCTACAGCTTTGATGCAGACATGTGGTTCGCCTTCCTCTGCTAAAGGCACTAACGCGGCAGAGTTTAGTGCCTACGCTCTTAATGATAAATTAACCTTAGGAGAATTACCTCATGCGCCGTAGGTCTGACGTTTGTAAAGGTGCAAGGTCACCGCCGAAATCAGGAGAAGCATCACGTTAAGGGGCGTTAAGACAGTACAGGCGTAATCTAGCAGTAGCGGCTCAGCTTTTTGAACCAACACTGTTGTGGCGGCTACAGCTCGCAGGCATCCTGGCATTTCCCTTACCACACGGGCGATGAGGTGGAATGGCAAGCCTCCGGTCTCATTAGTCCCCAATGTTCCTGGGTCAATACTGACCCTAACCTAACCCTAACACTAAAACTACCTAACCCTAAACCTAGCTAAAGCTAAACCTACCTAATCCTACCCCGATCTAATCCTAACCCTAAACCTAACCGTATCCTAACCTTACCCTAACCCTACCTAACTCTAATACTAAACCTACCCTAACCCAATACTCTCCGGTATCTTCAATGCCCCATACTCCTGAGTCAGCACTGCACTGCCCTGTGCTCCTTTCAGCTTACGTACACCTCGAAGGGTTTGCTATAGTCAGGCAAACCCAAGTCTGGTGCTTGCTTCAGCGCGTCCTTCGGAACCTCGAAGGCTCCTTGCCTGTCTTCAATCCACAGGACATTATCTCTTTCAAAACCGCTGTTCTGAGGACAGCATCACGGAGACGGTGTTCTGGGTTGCACTATTTGAAATCCCGCACAAAACCCCTTCAAAACCCACAAACCCCACAAAACAGCGACAGGTAACGCTGGAGTATTACACGGACTTTGAGCCGGCCGAAGAACCCCCTTTCTGCAGGCTATTACGTTCCATATTTATTAGCACATTTATATACACCGTCCAGTCTTGTATTTGCCAATTCAAATTTGTTAATTTGAAGGAGTGGGTCACCTCAGGTCCGAGGCAATTTAGCAGCGTCGCACTCGTTATGTTCTAAGGAATTCCTCCATTAGCTTCCCACGTATTGGTAAATCTAGCAATAAAATCGCTAAATGTTTCTCCGTTCATTTGCATACATCTCGTGAGTTCTCCAAAATCACCTACTCACTGCCTTACTCACTCTTCCTTCAGTTAGTCCTGACGAAGGGTCTCGGCCTGAAACGTCGACTGCGCCTCTTCCTATAGATGCTGCTTGGCCTGCTGCGTTCACCAGCAACTTTGATGTATGTTACTTGTTTAGCTATCAGGTTGCTTACAATCCCTTAGCCATCCTATCATGACATCCCTGGATGATGCTGGACCGTCTCCTGTCGAGTCCCCTGATGCATGTATTCTTACTTCAGGGATTTTCTCCGTTGCCGTCTGCCAAGGGACTATAATATTCTCGGTAGGGCCTGCATATCTCCCGGCAAGGGGTGAAAAATTCGCTGGTCTGGATCAACCGCTTCAGCACCGCCACACGTTTCCGAATTGGGTGGGGAGCATAATTCCGAATTGGCTCAGCCGGGCTCAAAGGTTTTAAAATGGCCATATCTCACAAAACCAATATCTGACCCAACCCCTGATCTGCGGAACCGGCGGGCCCTGTTCCGTCTCTGCCTTGGATCCAGTTCTGCTGACGAGACCAATTCATGTACCCGCCGAAGAATCTGGATTCTCCCTGCCCGTCCCGCGGTCTTGTGATTCTGACCTTTACACTGTTCTAAGCGCCGCCCCACTGGTGGCGGCTGTCGTTGCCTCTGCCGCTGGTGATCACGTTGCTGAGACAAACCCAGAACCATCCCATGTGTTCCGGGAGCTCCTGATAAGGAGGTGGGGCGTTATCTGAGGGTACAGTCCGGTGCCTGAGACAGTCGGAGCAGAGGGTCTCGATGGGTTACCGCTGCCCTCTGAGGGGCCTGGTTTTCTGCTTTCTTGCTGTTAACCTTTGGTGGCTAATGCTTTCTCGCCATCTCTTCCAATTTATTAAAACACCACATCATATATTCTAAGTCCCAGTTTGGATTCCTAACCCCAACTTCTGTTTCGTGTTTCCAGTACTGAATGTTCTTTAAATCGAAAGATCCACCATACAGGCAATCACCGCAAATATATGCATGCACATCTCCGGAGAATGGCACAGAGTACCTCGTGTTCCCTGTTTCCAAATAAACTTTGTCCACATGTTTGGCGGGGTCGGAGGTTGACTTTATGTAGCCGAGGAAACCCGAGTGTTTCATGCATATTGCGTCTGGAATCCTTTCTGACCACACCCAGCAAATTCAACCGCATCCAAACCCCTTGTTCTAAGGAGTTGCGAGTCAATATTAGTAAAGTTAAAATCACCCGTCACAAAAACGTTATTATTATTCCAGTGTTGCATAATATGCCTCCCTATCTGCTCCTCGATGTCTCTGTTACCACTAGGGGAAAAACACGCAAGGAGCAAGAACTCACCGCGTAATGTGGTTCTCCACCTGCCTTCCGCTGTCGCCGATGCCACTACAGAGCACCGAGCTACGTGCAGCTGGTTGACAACATGCTTTTAAAGCAAGCAACATTATGGAGTGCAGCTTGTCATTAAAGATTCCTCTTCTGCACTCCCACTTAGTCTTCTTCCCTGCAAACACTGGCGCGGTCAGTGTCAGTGCTTGGACTGGTTTAAAACAGATTGTGGGCCGGTGAAGACAAAACAGCACATGAAACTTATTCGGCCTCTGTGAAGCTTGAAATACTGGCCGTTCCTTTGGATTTTATCGAAGCGGAGAGAGAAAGGAACATGGGTATCACCACGGAAACAGCGAGACAGCTGTTCATCCTGAGTAAGAAAGGTTAACACATTTCCTTCCCGATCGTTGCCAGATGAGAAGCCGCCCCTCTCATTTATGCTCTACCTCACGATAGTAGCTGAGAACGCCGCAGACAGGGGAATAAGTCCGAACAGTGGAATAAGAATTAAAGATTTATGAATCAAGGAAATTAGAATTAAAATTAGATTTACTTCTAATTTAGCGGAGAGAACATGTTATGTACCCCTGGGGTTCGTTTTTGCTGTGGACTGTCACTTTAAGGCACAAGAAAGAACTGAGACTATCTTTTGGATTTCTGCTGAGAGAGAGACAGGGGCAAAGTCTGCCTTTCAGCCTGCGCTTACACTTTTACAAGGACACTGACTACTGCTGTCAGCTTCTGGGTTGCCATGGAAAGAGAGGAGAAGAGAGAGAGAGCAACGATCAGCGCGTAAGTCATCGTGGTAACCGAGGGTGGAGTTATTTGATGGACAATCGATGTTATGGTTTCCCTGCAGCGCTTTTGCCTTTTACAGGGGCAGCTACAGACACAGAGAAACACAGGCTCAGAGTCAAGATGGATTCGGTCATTGAAAGACACCAGTGAGTCGGTCGCCGGTTTAAACTTTCAGTGACCCGAAAAGGAGTGAGTTGAGATCGATCCTGAGTATTGATAAATGACTCCCACAACTTGTCTGCAACTAGAACAAGTTTGCAGGAAGAGAACAGAAGAGAGATAGGTTTGAAACAGAAGAAACCGAGTGACAAAGAGGTCACTGTTTGGACTCGCTCTCTAAGTAGCCCGTAAGGGTGAGTTTGATTCTATCCGAATGCGAAGCTGTGATTGTCAATTTGTTAATCTGCAGGAGTGGGTTCTCTGGTGAGGGGAAACCTTTGTGAATACCACTTGTGTGTTACTCTTGTCTGGGTGTGGTGGATCACTGATGAAAGGCACCCCTGTGGCAAATCACGGTTGGCGTTATTTCGTATGTCGTGGAACTGGATAGGTGGCTATCACAGTTGTGTGTTTGGGGTAACCTTGTGTGGAAACTACCTGTGTCTGATAATCCTTGCCTGGGTTGGTAGTTTTACCACTTGAAGACGGTACCACAGTGATAGAATACTGTTGGTGATGATCCATACGTGGATTCTGTTGGAGTACCCTGTGGCCACCACTTTGGGATGTCCCGTAGCTGAATTCGGGTGCGGTACCAGTTGTGTTGGAAGGATATTCGTTGACGATCACTGTAGGTGATATTTCGTGTGTGGAGTGGAAAAACTTCGGGGATAAAACCTACTATTTCTATTTTGTATTGTTGTCGTGGAATCTGTGGAATATCGACGTAATTGTCTTCTCTCGGCATTTACCCTGGAGTATAAATATCTCTCTCCATCACTGCTCAACTCAACACCACGAAATGAACTGGACTCTACTCATCATTGTAAGACTGTGTCCATTTACCTCTAGGCTTGAAGAAGCTTGTTTCTATATATATTTCCACACTTATATACATATAATGTTTCCTAACCTGTTTAATGTATCTGAATTTATATGACTGTATGGCGTAGTTATTAACAAACAGCATTAGTTAATAGCAATACCAGACTCCAAAGTGTTTTCTATTTCTGCTGGCACTTTAACCCGTCACGGGGTACGTGACGACTCTGAAAGTGCAGTAAATCGCTTATATCGGAATGAAAAGAAGAGAGTCAACACCTTACGCTAACTTGGGCCAAAACTCTACCTATGAACTTTGTATTGGAGACATCAGTTGCAACACGGAACATATATATGACTCTAATAATGTTTAAATATCTGTGTGAAGCGCCTCTTCCTCTGCTTCAAGGAGAGAATGACACATTCTCCGCTGCAATCTGAAATGTTCCAGTTTCTGCTGAAATCTCTCTGCAGAAGCTCCACTGCCATCACACCCGTTACTTGTGAAGAGCAGAAAGGTTACGATACTCTAATCGGACCAATCTTATATATTATTGCATCATGACCTTTCCTGTCAGTGGAGGCGGGTATTCGAAATATATTAAGCACCACATTATCGATCCGCATCCCTACCGTCATTGATGTTTGAACTTCAATTTCTTGTCCGTCTCTACATCAGCACTCTTTGTGAATATCCCAACCCTACTCACCCATGAAGGTAATCACTGCATACCTCAATATTGACCTCTCCCTGCACTTCACTGTCCATCTTACAAACTGATCAATTTCATGCAATAACTGATGACTCTTTGGCTTATTACTGTACCGGGTAACGAGACACGTGAAAGGCTCTTCTTCTGCGTCATTCACTTCAGACCAGTCAATACATAAGTACATCGAGGTAGCAGATCAGAATAGAAAAACAGAATATACAATCAGCGCTACAATATGCAGGAGGAACCCAGCAGGCCCGACAGCATCTAGGAAAAGAGGACAGTCGATGTTTCGGGCCAAAGTCCGTCGGCAGGACTGAAGAGTATACTGATGGGACTTGAAAGGAGAGGGGTGAGGAACAGAGCTGTGAAGCAAATTGGTGAAAGAAACAGAAAGGCAGGGAAGAAAGAAAAGAGGGTAGTGGAAGGAGCACGAGAGGGAGGCGATGGGCTGGCAAGGACATGTGAGAGAGGGAATCGGAAATGGTGAAGTTGCGGGGTGTGAGTCATTGCCAAAAGTTCGAGAAATCAATGTTCATGCCATCGGTTTGGAAGCTACCCAAATGGAACATAACGTGTTGTTCCTCCAGCACAAGTGTGGTCTCAACACTCGAGTGGAGCAGGACATGGGTAACATATCGGAATGGGAATGGGAAGCAGAATTAGAATGGGTGGCCACTGTGGGCACTGGGAGATCCCACTTTTTTATACAAACGGAGCATAGTTGCTCGGCGAAGCAGTCCCCCAATCTACGATGGAGCTCACAGATATACGGGAGGCCACGTCGGAAGCACCAAACACAGAATATGATCCCAACAGGCTCACCAGGAAGGACTGTTTAGGGTCGTGAATGGTAGAGAGGGAGGAGGTGTAGGGGCAGCTGCAGCAGTTGTTCTTGCAAGGATAAGTGCCAGGAAGGATATCAGTGGGGAGTGACGAATGGACAAATGAGTCGCGTAGGGAGAGATGTCTGTGGGAAGCAGAAAGTGGGAGAGGTGTTGTTCCTCCAACCTGAGTGTGGCTTCATCTTTACAGTAGAGGAGGCCGTTGATAGACATATCAGAATGGGAATGGGATGTGGAATTAAAATGTGTGGTCACTGGGAGATCCTGCTTTTTCTGGCGGACAGAGCGTAGGTGTTCAGCAAAACAGTCTCCCAGTCTGCGTCGGGTCTCGCCAATATATAAAAGGCCACATCGGGAGCACCGGACGCAGTAAATCACCCCAGCCGACTCACAGGTGAAGTGTCGCCTCACCTGGAAGGACAATCTAGTTCCCTGAATGGTAGTGAGGGAGGAAGTGTAAGGGCATGTGTAGCACTTGTTCTACTTACACGGATAAGTGCCAGGAGGGAGATCAGTGGGAAGGGATGGGGGATGGGACGAATGGACAAGGGAGTCGAGTAGGGAGCGATCCCTGCAGAAAGCAGAGAGAGCGGGGAGAGAAAGATGTGCTTGGTGGTGTCATCCCGCTGGAGGTGGTGGAAGTTTCGGAGAATGCCGTACTGGATCCGGAGGCTGGTGGTGAGGACAAGAGGAACCCTATCCCTAGTAGGATGGCGAGAGCATGGTGTTAGAGCAGATGTGCGTGAAATGGAAGAGATGCGGTTCAGGGTCGTGTTGATGGTGGCGGAAGGGAAGCCCCTTAATTTGAGTAAAGAGAACATCTCCTTCGTTCCTAAACAATGCTGTGTTATATTTGCAGAGAAAGTGCAATTCAGATTGCTAAACAAATAAATACGACTATTGACCTAATTGTCGACAACGCTACCAATTTAGTTCATCTGCAAATCAATTGTCACTGTTGGAACATATGTAACGAATGCAGATGCTCTGTCGGTTTAAGCATTTGCATCATTTCGAAGGTCATATGGAGATTATTGAATTCCTTTGCTTCATACTGGCTCCAAACTTCGTGACAGCTGTTTCAACAATAACGATAATAAAACCGAGAGTGTTTTACAACAACATTCATTGACTTCTGAACCGTCATTTCTTCGTCGTTGAGATTTTGAAATTTTGCATCAAGCTCCCAGCTGTTGGGAGACACGTCAGCCTTGTTTAGTATTGAATATTCGGTGTGCTGGAGCGAGTATAAATGAATGAGCGTGGAGATTCATCAGCTCAGAGTTTCTTCAGCGAGATCGCGGGCAGCTGGAAGACAGACTGAATCTCACACAACATGCTTGAAACATTTTACCATGTGAGAAAGATATATTACATGATCATTGCCGTTATTGGTGTTCCTGGTAAGAACATCGGCGAACAAACATTTGCTAGTCTGTGTGCGCGGTCTTTGGACTCGTTCAGTTACCGACAGCCTTGTGATGCCGGTGTATCGGTGAGTGAGGTACCGACATTGTAACACAACAATCTGTGCATTCAGAGGTTCCCTTACAGTTTAATCCGTGGCTTCGACTGAAAATAAACCGGCAGCTGAAACTAATGTAGAATGGCAGATTGGGGAGATGGAGTCATTTTGCGGATTCATGGCAGAGAGTTTTGATTTATCAATGTAAAGCCGCTGTCCGATAATCCAACCCCCTCGGCACCTTTACGGGCTACTTTGTGCTATTCCGTATCAATATTGTAATATGCTTTAAACTTAAATATAAATGTATTGCGCTGTGTTTAAATAAATTGCTGCAAGTTTGAAGGGAACGCGGGAAGAGGATCGTCGTGATATTTCGGGGAGAGCGGTAGACATCACTTGTGACTCAGATTCGGAACCATTGGGAGTTTTCGAAAATTCAAATCAGGGTCTGTGTGCGCTTTAGTGTGCCAGAGTTTGTTTCCACACCCTGTTGTCCGTGGCGAAGCGGGAGTTAAGAGCCAACACTGCGGTTTCCGTTAGCGGCTGGCGTGATAAGGTCCGTGCGATACTCCGCTCCGGAACAATAACCATTGAATCATTTAGAATAATGCTGCAGTAGTTTGGAGTAACTCCTAAAAGAGGCAGACGTTTTGAAGTACTTATATTGTCTTTGCTTTAGAAATTGAATGTTTTAAACACAAACGTGCAAAATATCTGCAACGTTAATCGGGTCAGAGGGAATATTTAAAAGCGAGAATTGAAACTTTCGATCCGATCCCTTGCTATAGTGTGAAGGAAC
Organism: Mobula hypostoma; assembly: GCF_963921235.1. Lineage (NCBI taxonomy): Eukaryota > Metazoa > Chordata > Chondrichthyes > Myliobatiformes > Myliobatidae > Mobula > Mobula hypostoma. Next base: position 2,098,100 of record NW_026948187.1, on the reverse strand, counting down.
CCGAGTAGTTGCGGAATTTGAATAAGCGAATCCGGTGAAACCCTGTGGGCGAGTGACAAACGGGAGCCTAGAAGGAGACGAAGACAATGCAACGGGAGAACTAAATTTGCTTTGAAGTTTGTAAATGGACAGAGCTCGGGTTTCGTGGTATGCAGAGAATGCCAGAACATAGGTGACTGGAACGCGGCAATCACCGTCGCTGAGAAAAAAAATTCCAATTCTTCAGGCTTTCCCATGAGTCAAAACCCAATGCTGGGAGATTTACGTTGATTTCTCCAAAGTGCCCCCGGCGATCAGTTGACAATGCCTCTTTCCGTGACACTGCTCCTCTACCAGTAACAAGCACCGCACCGTTTTACACCTTTTTCAAATTCCAGAAACGAGTTGTCCACAAGGTTTTATTGTTCTCAATGTCCAGCATATCTCTGCACTGAAACACATGGACCGCGAGAGAGTAAATCCCTCATACTTCTGACGAAGGGTCTCGGCCTGAAACTTCGAATGTACCTCTTCCTAGAGATGCTGCCTGGCCTGCTGCGTTCACCAGCAACTTTGATGTGTGTCCCTCATACTTCTTGCTGTTTCCCCAGTGAATTTCGTGACGATGGTGATCCTGAGCCGGGGAAAGTGCGGCCTCTCCACCTGCACCACTCGCTACCTGGTGATCATGGCAACGGCGGATCTACTTATCATCATCTTTCAAGTCATTCTATGGCGGGTCAGTTATTATTATTTCCCAGGGACTTTCCTGGATATCACCCCCGTACGCAGTGTGATCTATGCCCTGGAACTATGTTCTGGCTGGTTTACCGTCACTTCTACGTTTGATCGGTTTGTCGCCATCTGTTACCAGAAGTTGAAAACGAAATATTGCACCGGGAAACTGCGGCTGTGGTTTTGACAACAACCGGCGTTCTGCTCTGTTTTACCAACGCGCCCTACTTCTTCATATATCGTCCTGCGAAAGTGATTGACAGTATTCCATGGGACTGTATTCGAAAGCCGAGATACTCTACGGATCACGGATGGGTGGGATTTAGATGGTTTTCTGCAGTTGTAACGCCGTTAATCCCGTTGGTGTTAATACTGCTGTTCAACTCTCGGACAGTCAGACACATTTTAGTGACTAGTCGCGTCCGTGAGGGGCTGAGGGGTCAGAGCAAGGCGGAGAACCGCAGTGACCCAGAGATGGAGAGCAGGAGGAGGTCTGTGATCTCACTTCTCACCGCCTCCGGAAGCTTCATCGTCCTGTGGTCGGTGAATGTTGCCGAGTTTCTTTATAACACCATCGCCGGGTTGGATCAAAATAATTACAACGATTCTGAATACATATTTCAACAATTGGGATACATGCTGGTGATATTAAGTTGCTGCACAAACACGTTTATTTATGGGGTAACTCAGTCCAAGTTCAGAGAGCAGTTCATCAGCGCAGCGAAATATCCGCTCATGTCAATTATTGAGCTAATTAATAGACAAAAAATTTAAGTTCTTCTCAGATGCGGTCGCAGTGATTTCCATCTTGAAGCTACAGTACGGGCGTCATCGGAGAACGTAGCAGTGAGGAGAATAAAACAGGTTTAGAGCCTAAGATAGACACAGCACAAGAACAAACACTTGCGACCTCCGTATCCCACCAAATCTTAAATTCACCCTACTTTTTGCGGAAGATAAAAGAAAAAGGCAGCCGACGATCGACGCGAACTTACAGTAAACATCGCTCTTGTACTTGTTTTTCTTTGTAAATATTTTCAGATCGGTTTCGAATCGTGATGATGTATGCAGTTCACACAGTTTATACATATATAACCCGTAATGAATTATTTAAACGCAGCAGAGTGCTTAATCAAGCAATATACACAAGATTTCAAAAATATTACAATTTTAAATCAACAATTATATCCTGTTTATCTGAGTGAGTGGTGATTAATTGCGAAATGCATAATGTTACAATTCTACGTGTAGTTTTGAAACAAGTAAATTATTATGAATATTATTATTGTGGTTGCATTTTTTTTCTTAGCTCAGGTTGGTAAGTCCTGAGCTACAGGGATAAGCTTGCACAGCCACTTCTCAGTTACAAGAATAGTCGTGTTGAGTACTGTATTGTGGGTTTCTGAATATTTACATATGTACTGTTGTTTCACCTAATTGTTTAATGCCCTTATGTACTGACTTTCGGATGGCGTCATTTGTAGATATTGTTATTGAGACAATGCGTTACAAGGATTACCCGTTAGTAATAATGAGCATTTCGGCACAGAAAGAGAATTTGTATTTACTGACAAGTCACTTTACTTTCTCAACTAAAAATAAAGTTCCACAACCGAATACCTATCTGCGCGCCTACTATTTCCCTGTCATTCCATGAACAGTCAAATAATGGTAAAGGTAATACCCTGGCGAGGGGGGGCGGGTGCCTATGCTGGCTAGGTGTTCCCGATCTAATGTCCACGTATCCGACATGGGGTTATTAACTTCAACTGTCCCCGATTGTTCTTCCTCGGAGAGTTGTCACAGTTTTGCATTCGAAGATCCTTACTATTAAACAGTTTGTATCAGTTCAAACGCTACGTTTCAACCTCGTCTCGAGGTCATCTGCCTGACCTGGGTCACCTTCGTTTGGCCGTTGTCCAAGCCAGCATCTATTTACTGTCCTCTACCATAAGTGCTGACTGGTAATTTACGGCGTTTTGTTCGAAATCAGTTACCAAACCAGTAACCAGCCCGAATCCCTCAGAAAAGACACAGATCGCACCATTCACAAACCTGCGTGTTATATTATACAAAGGAATACCTCTCAAATAACTTATCCTTTGGAAATGATCTCCAGATTATCAGATTACCAGGAGCATTATTGTGTCCACCTCAAAACACTGACTCAGCCGAGCAAGACCAGTTCAGATAATGGAGGATACAGGTCAGCTTCTCAGAATAGCAGCCTCCATTCCTTCGACCTCTTGGCAAGAACAAAGACAATTGGCTTGTCTACTTCCATTGTCCTTGATCCAATCGAATTCGCTGATTTGTATTTCTGGCTAACAACCGTCTGAATGGAGATAGGCCACCTGGAACAGATGTACTATAAACTAGATTTCGGAAAGGGGAGGCCGAATACACTTAGGGGGTATTCGCACTGCTCTTTCAGGAATAACTGGATTCTGCCGTGTTTCTTGAGAACTGAAAATCTGCAAATGTTACATCACTACGGAAGCAGAAGAAATGAAATTATCAGCCACTTATCCTAACTTGAGAGGTTGGAAAGGTGTTGGAGTCTATTATCAAAAATGAGTTTTCAGAGAGATTGGAGGCACATGATAAAAATGGACCATAGTTGTCTAAAGGAAAAATCTTGTCTGACAAACCAGTTGAGGAGTTAGTTGAGGAGTTAATGGGCAGGATAGACAAAGGAGAGTCAATGGATGTTGCTTATTTGTATTTTCAGAAGGACTTTGACAAGGTGCCCCACATGCGGCTGCTCAACACGATAATAACCGATGGTATTACACGAAAGGTACTGGCTCGGATTGAGTATTGGCTGACTGGCAGAGAGTGGGAATAAAAGGATCCTTTTCTGGTTGACTAGTGGTGTTGCGAAGAGGTCGCTTTTGGGATGACTTATTTTCACGTTATATGTCAGTGACATGGATTATGGAATTGATAGCTTTCTAGCCAAATTTGCAGATTATACCAAGATAGGTGAAGGGTCAGTGTGACGGCAGAAGGAATTGCACAGATTGTGGAATGAGCAAAGAGCTGAGAGATGGAATATGCATCAGGGAAGGATATTGTCATATAATTTTTCAGTTTGCAGACTACAGGAAGATAGGTGGAAGGGCAGGGTGTCTGCAGAAGGAATTAGTAAAATTGCGAGAATGGGAAAAGACCTGGGATATGGAAAGTAGTTAGGGAATGCATCGTCATACAAATTGGCAGAAGAAATTCAGGTGTGGATTATTTTTTAGACGGTGACAACATTCAAAAATCAGAGGTCCAAATGAACTATGGAGTCCTCGTGCCGGATTCCCTGCATTTAAACTTGCAGACTGACACGGTGGTAAGGGAAGCAAATGTAATATTTTCATTCATTTTCAGAGGACTAGGATACAAATACAAGGATGTAATACTGATTCTTTGTCAGCCATTGGTCGGACCTCATTTGGAATATTGTGAGCAATTTGAAGAGAATTTAAGAGAAGATGTGCTTGCTTTGGAGAAGTTACAGAGAAAGTTCACGCGAATCACCCCAGGAAAGAAAGGGTATACACTATACATCCTGAAATGCTTTGTTCTTCGCAAATCCCTGGGGATTACAAATACTTGGGGATACGAATTGACAATAAACTGGACTGGTCAAAGAACATTGAGGCTGTCTACAAGAAGGGTCAGAGCCGTCTCTATTTCCCGAGGAGACTGAGGTCCTTTAACATCTACCAGACGATGCTGAGGATGTTCTACGAGTCTGTGGTGGCCAGTGCTATCATGTTTGCTGTTGTGTGCTGGGACAGCAGGCTGAGGGTAGCAGACACCAACAGAATCAACAAACTCATTTGTAAAACCAGTGATGTTGTGGGGACGGAACTGGACTCTCTGACGGTGGTGTCTGAAGAGAGGATGATGTCCAGGTTGCATGCCATCTTGGACAATGTCTCCCATCCACTACATAATGTACTGGGTGGGCACAGGAGTACATTCATCCAGAGACTCATTCCACCGAGATGCAGCACAGAGCGTCATAGGAAGTCATTCCTGCCTGTGGCCATCAAACTTTACAACTCCTCCCATGGAGGGTCAGACACCCTGAGGCAATAGGCTGGTCCTGGACTTATTTCCTGGCATAATTTACATATTACTATTTAACTATTTATGGTTTTATTACTAGTTAATTATTTATGGTGCAACTGTAACGAAAACCAATTTCCCCCGGGATCAATAAAGTATGACTATGACTATGACTATGATTATAAACATTCAGAAAAACAGAAAGGTGCCCCAAAGAATGAAGGACAGCTGAACATAAGAATCCCAAATTCCCCGCTCCCCAGCTCGCCCCTCCCGTGCGTAAACGGCAGCAAGCAACAATCCCCCCTCCCGCGTCCGGCAGAAAAGCATCGGCACCGCCACAGCAAAGGCACAGGCTTGCAGTTACCCCAAAGACATCGCGTTTCACCCGGTATTTGACATATCACAGGTTCCCTCTCTCCCTAATATGGGAGAAGGTAGTGTCTCCTTTTTCCCAGCGAGCGGGGAGAGACGACAAACAACTCGTCAGTTTACGGTGTTAAAAGTCCTTACGTCGCTTTTTTCGAGCTCCGTGCCTGAAGATTGCACAGATCTCGGGTCTTCGGGCCCACAGCAGTAGATTTTCCGACTCTCACGACGACACATGGGTTTCCTGCCGAGACACCGACCCTCGATCAGCCCATCTCCAGAGCCCCGAGATCTTTGGCTTCCAAATCCGAGCCGGACTGTCAGGCCAAACCCTTGGCGCGCCGAAAAACAGCCAGTCCATAAACCCCAAGAACGGGCCGGCAATTCCTAAGAACCTTCTACAGGGGCACAACTGAGAGCATCCTGACTGGCTGCATCACTGCCTGGTATGGGAACTGTACCTCCCTCAATCGCAGGAACCTGCAGACAGTGGCGTGGACAGCTCAGCGCATCTGTACGTGTGAATTTTCTCACTATTCAGGACATTTACAAAGACAGGTGCGTAAAAAGGGTCCAACGGATCACTGGGGACCCGAGTCACCCCAACTACAAACTATTCCAGCTGCTACTATGCGGGAAAAGTTACCGCAGCGTAAAAGCCAGGACCAACAGTCTCCGGGTCAACTTTTTCCACCAGACTATCAGACTGATTAATTGATGGTGACGTAACTGTATTTCTATGTTATATTGACTGCCCTGTTGTACATACTATTTATTAAAAAATATTATAAATTGCACCTTGCACACTTAGACGGAGGCGTTACGTAAAGATTTTTACTCCGGTATATGAAGGATGTAAACAATAAAGGCAATTCAATTCAATTTTTCTACATGCTTTTTTTTCGCTGCCTTCATTTGGTTTTTAAAATTCTCGCAATCCTCTAACTTCCCATTAATTTTGGTATTTAATACACAAGTATATCCTGCTTATCTAAATGAGTGGCGATTAATTGCGAGATGCATAACGTGACAATTCCGTGTATAGTTATGAAACAGGCACATTATTATGCATATTATTTTTATTGCATGTTTACTTTGACACCTATTTCTCAATTGCTACGATCTTCCGCACTATTATAATCGTGTATAGTATTGTGAAGTTCTGGAGATATGCATAAATATTGTTTTGGTCTAATTGTTTAATGCAATAAAGAAATGACTTTCGGATGACGCTATTTGTACATATTACTATTGAGACAATGCGTGACAAGGATTACCCGTTCGTAATAATGATCAGTTCAGCACAAAAAGAGAACTTGTATTTACAGAGAAGTACCTTTAAAATCTCGTGAATTTGCACAACCGAATAGCTACCTGCCCTCCCTTTTACAGTTGTCCTATCTTCGACTTCCCTTATCAGCCACGCTTCCCACGCCTGCCCTTTAGAATACTCCTTCACTGTGCTTTCCGATTTACCCGCAGAAACTCCAGCCATTGCTGTTCTGTCGTCAATCCTACTCGTTTCCCCTTGTCAGCAGCTTTGACCGGCTCCTCTCTCATGTCTCTGTTATTATCTTTATTCTACCGTCATACAGATATATCTCAGTTTAATTTCTCCCTCTCAAACTGCAGGGTGAATTCTGTCATGTCGACTTCGGTCTTCCTCCCTTCTCCCGCCACACACCTTCCATCCGTAGAAGATGCAAAAGCCGAAAAGTACTTTCCCCTCGAGTCAAGAACAACAGGATAGCCCTTTAATCTCTCCTCCTCTTTTAACCTTTCTGACTGACTCTCTCTCCCTCTCTCCCCGTTCTTTCACATTCTCTCTCGTTCTCTCCCTTTCCTACTACAATCTCATATCCACTGGGAAGACTGGCCCCTCGTGTCACCACCTTCCCCTCCCCTGTCCCCCCGAGATGACAGATCGTGCTCGAACCAACATTGGCCTTACCCTCCCCATCGCCACTGCAGAAGATCATTTCCAAATGAATGATCGGCGACTATCTCTCTCTCTTCGTCTTCCCCACATTCGTTTCAGTTGCCCGGCCTGCTGAGTCTGTCCAGGATCTACCACCCATATACACCCGTGCTTTATTCGGAACCTGTCAGCAAACTGTCCGCCAGTTATTCTCCCCAACACCTCCCTTTCCCTCCGCGCTCTGCTGCTTCCTTTCGTTCTCCCGTCTGTTGGATGAGTGGCTACTCCGATCTCACTGAATCTCACCGATTAGTTTGTTCCGTCGAGCGGCGTCCTGTTCCCTTCACCGGCGTCACTGGACCTTTGTGCCAAGGGTGGAGCCTGCGAAGAACGAAGGTGCTGTCCGAGGGGGTGCAGAGTTAGGTTCCTCTCTCCTTTCTCTATGTCGCCTGCGCAAGCGTCCCTTCTCTCTCCAGTTCTCCACAACTTCTCTTCTTTCTCCTACTCACTCTCCTCTTCATCCCTTCCCCATTCTGCACTCTCCCTCCCCTCTTTCACTGTTTCCTCCATGTATTTCTACGTGTCTCACACCAGTCTCTCCACCATCTCCCCCCATGACTGTCTTCCTCCCTCTGTGACTCCACCCTCCCTGTGTTGGCCCCGGTGAAAACAGACAAGTCGGAAAGCCACCGTTCCCCGAAACAGGTTCCCAGGAATGATTCCCACATTGCGCGTATTGACTTAACCGGAAGAGTTCGGACAAGCCAGACTTTTATCCCCTGGGGGTGGGCAGAGTGAGGGGAGGGAGACCAAAAGGAAAGGAGGGGTGAGAGGGATGGAGAGGGAGAGTGGGCGGAAGAGGGAAAGAAAGGAGCGAGCGAAATGTGAGGGATCTGGAGAGGGAGTTGCAGGAGAGATGGGGAGAGAATCAGAATCTGAAATTGTATCGCATAACGTGATATTTATTGTTTTGCGGCAGCAGTACAGCGCAAAGGCATAAGACTACAATAAAGTACAAAAATAAATCGATAGTTCAAAATGGAATGAATAGGTAGTGTTCACGGGTTCACGGGCCTTTCGGGAATTTGATGACCGATGAGAATAAGCTGCTCCTGTTACACAGGCGTGGCCGTGGACGAACCAAAATGTAGAACAGGGCGCGGAGGCAGATTCGGGAGGCGTTATTGCCGTAGCGAACGTGGAATCGGTATCCAGGAGAGTCTTTGGTTTGGAGAGAATCCAGGAGCGATACTGCACTTAAAACTGACAGTCCTAAGAACCATGAAACGAGGTTACTCACACTGAATTCGACCAACGAACTGACAGCACCTTTTTGTGATCACAGGGTCTTTATCCTGCATCTTCTGATGGAAAGCAGGTGTGTGTTAGGTAGTGGAACCTGGGAATGATTGGAAATTAAACGAGGGGATTGAGGCCCAATTTCTGCGCTAACGAGCAAGCAGGGGGATTGTCATCAGGGACCCTGACAAATTCCCTCCCTCAATGGGAGCCTCCAGGCGATCCTCCAGGCCTGTCCGGATTGTCCCGGTGAAAGTCTTGGATGAGGGAAGGGTCTGGGATGAAGGAGCGAGCGACCCAGCAACGCTCTTCTGGACCGCACCCTTCCCACTCCACCAGGTAATGGAGACCCCTGCCCCGAAGGCCCACATCGAGTAGTAGTCGGACGGTGTATGCCGGATGGTTGTCGATGATACGGGCAGGTGGGGGAGTGTCAGCCGGGGGACACAAGGGGCTGACGGAAAAGGCGTTTAACTGGGAAGCATGAAAAGTCGGGTGCATGCGCGTAGATCTTGGCAGCTTTAGGCGGACCGCTGTGGGATTGATAATGCTTTCGACCTTGAATGGTTCAGGAAGCGAGGGGCGATTTTCCTATGCTCGTTCTTGAGCGGTATTTCCTTGGAAGAAAGCCACACCATCTGCCCCGGTCGGTACTCAGGCGCTGGAGTCCGGTGTCGGTCGGCCGTCTTTTTATTGCGATTTGCTGATCTGAGTTGGGCCATGCGTGTCTCCTCCCAAACCTTAAGGCACAGATAGACATGGTCCTGAACCGACGGTACCGCATTCTCCTCCTCTTGCACGGGGAATAGCGGTAGTTGGTACCCCAGGGAGCACTCGAATGGAGAACTTCCAATGGGACAGCACACCAGAGAGTTGTGGGGCACTCAACCCACGAGACGTGGTCGCTCCAGGTCGACGGACTGTTTGCCGTTACACAACGTAGCGTCACCTCCAAGTCCTGGTTGACCCGTTCCATCTGCCTTTTCGTCTGTGGGTGGAAGCCGGATGACAAGCTGACCGATGCACCTAAGGCTTGACAGAAGGCCTATACCCTAGCACTACAGGGGCTTGAGGTGAACGAATGCGACTGAATCGTACCTCCTCCCGATGGTTGCCGGATAGGATCAAGGTCAGTGGCGGCGTACAGTGGGTCACCCGAGCCAGCAGTTTTCCGTCCGGGCTCGGGCCTCCAGTGGGGTGGTTAGCAGCTCACGAGGTAGTCCGGCCTGGGTGGCTATCTCTTCGTCCAGCAGATTGCCCTCAGCACCGGAATCCACTAAAGCGGGTAGGGACAGGGACAATTGTTGGTAATTCACGATAGCCGGGATCTGCATCCGAGTATGGGGGTGGGGGGCTGAAGGAAGTATCGTCCGGCTCACCAGGGCCCCTTTTTCACTGGTGAGCCTTACCTTTTGGCCCGTGAGGACTGCTATCCCGGGAATGTCCTGGTTGGCCACAATTGTAACAATCTCCAGCTCTCCACCTCCGAAGTCGTTCGGCCCGGGAGAGACGGTTCCGTCCCAGTTGCATCGGTTCCTCCCCCAGGGGGTTGGGGACGGTCGGAGTAGGATTTACACTTGGAGCGGCTGGGTAAGGGAGGCTGGCTGAGAGTGATAAGGTGGACGGTGGGCTTCCCCGAGGAGCGGGGCGACTGGTTCTTTCTCTCAGCCGCTCTTAAAGTCTATTATCTAATCTAGTGGTTAGCGAGATCAGAGAGTCCAGACAATCCGGGTCGTCCTTCGTTGCCAGCTCATCCTTTTTCTTGTCCGAGGGATCCTGTCGAAACACCCCCTGTAGGGCCTCGTCATTCCGCCTGGAGTCTGCGACTAAGGTCCGGTACTCGATGGAATACCTCGCTACGCTTCGCGAACCCTGACAGACTCAGGAAGCGTTCAGCGGGGTCCTTACCGCGAATGGGTTGTTCGAAGACCTTCCTCATTTCAGCAACAAAGGAAGGGAAGGAGGAACAAACCTCTGGTCGACTATCCCATATCGCAGTTGCCCAAGCCAAGACATCCCCTCGTCACAGCCCCATGCTGTACGCAATCTTGGATTTATCTGAAGTGCAGGTGCGTGGCTGTAGCTCAGAGACTAAGGAGCATTGAAACAGGAAGGCCCGGCACCTCCCTTGGTCCCCAGCGTAGATTTCGGGCGCGGGTACGTATGGCTCTCGAGGGGACTGTGTTCCTGATCCCAGGGGCGACGCCATCCCAAGCTGTACGGTTTGGGTAGTTGTGGTTCTTGGAGGGGACGGAGAAAGGGAAGCGGAAACTCGGTCCACCTGCTCACTGACCTTGCGTACATTCGTGGACAAAGTCCGAAGGATTTCCGTGACCTCCCTAAGTAGCTGGACGTGGGCGCCCGGTAGGTAGCCCTGGCTGGCGAGGGCCTGTTGTACTGGATCCGTGTCCGCTGGGTTCATTGTAGCCAGTTCGTTCTGTTACGCGGGCGTGGCGGTGGACGAACCCAAGTGCAGAACACGGGCGCGGAGGCGGAGTCGGGAGGCGTTATCGCCGAAGCGAGCGTGGAATCGGTTTTCAGGAGAATCTTTACCCGAAGTGTTGGGTTTGCAGAGAATTCAGGAGCGATGCTAGACTTAGCACTGATAGTCCTAAGAAAGACAGAAGACTGACTCTCACAGCTATCTGGACTATTCCTCTTCTCACCCTGTCGCTTGCAAAAATGCCATCCCCTTCTCGCAATTCCCCCGTATCCGCCGCATCCGCTGTCAGGATGAGACTCTTCAGTCCTGGACGAGGGAGATGTCCTCCTTTTTTAAAGAAAGGGGCTTCCCTTCCTCCACTATCAACTCTGCTCTCAAACGCATCTTCCCAATTCACGCACATCTTGTTTCACTCCATCCTTCCGCTACCCCACTAGGAATAGGGTTCCCCTTGTCCTCACCTACCACCCCACCCGCCTCTGGGTGAAAAAAAATTACACTTCCTCCTTTACCAGCATTCAGGGCCCCAGACAGTCCTTCCAGGTGAGGCGACACTTCACCTGTGAGTCGGCTGGGGTGATATACTGCGTCCGGTGCTCCCGATGTGGCCTTTTATATATTGGTGAGACCCGACGCAGACTGGGAGACCGCTTTGCTGAACACCAACGCTCTGTCCGCCAGAGAAAGCAGGATCTCCCAGTGGCCACACATTTTAATTCCACATCCCATTCCCATTCTGACATGTCTATCCACGGCCTCCTCTACTGTAAAGATGAAGCCACTGTGAGGTTGGAGGAACAACACCTTATATTCCGTCTGGTAGCCTCCAACTTGATGGCATGAACATTCACTTCTCAAACTTCCGCTCATGCCCCACCTCCCCATCGTACCCCATCCGTCATTTATTTATATAAACATATTCTTTTTCTCTCTCTCCTTTGCCCCCTCTGTCCCTCTCACTATACCCCTTACCCATCCTCTGGGTTCCCCCTCCCCCCACAATTTTCTTTCTCCCTGGTCCTCCTGTCCCATGACCCTCTCAAATCCCTTTTGCCAATCAACTGTCCAGCTCTTGGCTACATCCCTCCCCCTCCTCTCTTCTCCTATCATTTTGGATCTCCCCCTCCCCTCCCACTTTCAAATCTCTTACTAGTTCTTCTTTCAGTTAGTCCTGACGAAGGGTCTCGGCCCGAAACGTCGACTGTACCTCTTTCTAGAGATGCTGCCTGGCCTGCTGCGTTCACCAGCAACTTTGATGTGTGTTGCTTGAATTTCCAGCATCTGCAGAATTCCTCGTGTTTGCTTTTATTTGTTCAACAGTTAACAAACATCTGTAATTGCAATCACACAACATTTAATAAAGCCTGTCGACTCCAAGACAAAAAGACGCAGAAAATAATGCATCGTGCACGAGGTAATATTCAACACAATTAAAATATGATGTCTCCACAACTCCAAGCATCCAACGACTTCCGAGATTTCTCACCTCCAATTTCTAACCAAGGATAGGATTCGGATTAAATGACCCCTTTGTTGTATAGTATCAGGGCGAATGATCCCCATTACACCGCGGCAGCAACACATTTGTTCACTGCACTGGGACCACTGACACACCCACCTCCAGCCCGGAACTTAAAAACGCAAATAACAGGAATGCTGCAGATGCTGGAAATTCAAGCAACACACATAAAAGTTTCTGGTGAACGCAGCAGGCCTGGCAGCATCTCTAGGAAGAAGTGCATTCGACGTTTCAGGCTAAGACCGTTCGGCCTGAAAGGTCTCGGCCTGAAACGTCGACTGCACTTCTTCCTAGAGATGCTGCCTGGCCTGCTGCGTTCACCAGCAACTTTTATGTGTCCAGCCCGGAACTACTGTCTTTACCGCCTTACTGAAGGAGTGAAGGTATATTCCTGTCGTGTGACACTCCCTTTATCATCTCACTCCTGCGCTTCCATCTTCTCCTGCCATAACCATCCATTTCACTCAGTCTCCATGCTTCAGTGTGTGCAAAGACGGAGGGATTGAACAGCAGCAACGACTTTCTAGATTGGTCGGTGTTGTTGGACACTGAAGTTCTAACCCAGATTTACAGTCAGACAGCCACAGGAAACCACTGCACAGAAACAGGGTCTCCAGCCCGTCAGGTCCGTGAGGAATTATTTAATCTGCCTACTCTCATCGACTGCACCCGGACCGTGGCCATCCATCTCCCTCTCATCCATGTACTTCTCCAATCATCTCTTAAACGTTGACATCAAAATCTCAATTACTGTTTGCGTTGGCAGCACTGTCTACGCTCTGACGACCCTCTGGATGAAGAAGTTTCCCCTCATGTTTCCCTTAAACATTTCACATTTCACCCTTCACCCATGATCTCTAGTTGTATTCTTGCCCGACATCAGTGGAGAAAGCCCGCTTGCATTTACAGTCTCCATACGCCTCATAATGTTGTATACCTCTATCAAATCTCCCCTCAGTCTTCTACCCGCTCGGGAATAAAGTGCTGACCTATATAATCTATCCTTCTAATTCAAAACGCCCAGTCCCGGCAATAGCCGTGTAATTTTTTTTCTTCATTCTTTCAAACCTAAATACATCTGCCTTGCAGGTAATTGAAACAAAACCGTACACAATATGCCAAATTCGGCCTCAATAAGTGCTTAAAAGGAACAGCAACATAACATCTCAACCTCTGTACTCAATATTTTGGTTTATGAAGGCTAATGTGCGAAAAAAAATAACGACCCTGTATAACTGTGCTGCAACTTTCGTTGAATTATTGATCTGCATTCGCAGATTCGTTTGTTCTTTCGTATTCCTCAGTGCCCTATTACTCATTGTGTCAGACCAATCCTGGCTGGTCCCCCCAAATGCAACATCTAACAATTGTCTGTGTTAAATCTCATCCGCTATTTTTTCAGCTCAGATTTCCAACTGGTCCAGATCCCGTTTCATGCTTCGGTATTCTTCCTCGCTATCAACTACACCCGTAATGTTGTTGTCATCGGCAAATTTGCTGATCAATTGATGGCATTATTATCCAGATCGTTGATATAGATGACCAATAACAACGGATACATCAACGACCCCTGTGGCACTCCACACGTCACGGGACGACAGTCAGACAGACAACCATCTACTACCACAATCGAGACTCCCCAACACAGCCAATGGTTAATCCAGTTTACTACATCATCGTGAAAGTCAAGCGACTGAACCTTCCCGAGCATCCTCCCATACAGAAACTTGCAAACTCCTTGATTTAGTCCCTGTAGACGGCATCCACTGCCCTTCCTTTCACACCATCCCTGGTAACTACTCGTAAAGCTCTGTAAGATTGGTTAGACATGACCTACTACGGTCTGGCCCTGACTGACTATCGGTAATGTTCCTGTTTATCCATATACTTCCCTTCATACCCCATGACCAACGCAGTCTGAACACCGAAGGCAATTCCTCATTATGTAATTCTTGACGAGTTCCTTCCGAGCAAAGCTATCAATATCATCCTGTGGCCGTCACTGACATTTATGGCTGATTGTGGTTAAATTCTCCCGCACTTTATTATCAGGTGCATTGAGAGTAGTCTGGAAAAGGAGGGTGTCGTAGATGTAAACAATTAATCGACTGGGCTTTAATAGCAAGATACGGCACACCAGATACAGCATAGAGCACAGAATATTACAGTACAGTACAACCCGTCATCTCAAGCGGTTCTGTTAGCCTTTCAACTACTGTAATTTAAATTCAATCTAACACAGCCCTCCTGCATCTGAATCAGAACCAGATTTAATATCACAAGCATTTGTTGTCAAATTTGTTAACTTTTCGGTAGCAGTAAAATGAAATACAGGATAAATAAATATAGAGAAAAAAACTGAGTTACAGGTGGTGGAGGGAAAGAAGCTGTTCCTGAATCGCTGAGCGAGAGCTTTCAGGTTTCTGTATCTCCCTCCCGATGGTAACACTGTGCAGAGGGCAGTCCTGGTGGTGAGCAACTTTAATGATGGACACCACTGTTACAAGGATCATCGCTTGTAATAATGATCAGTGAGGTACAGAGAATCTGTATTTACTAACAAGTAAATTTTATTATTTCAACTATAAAACACATAGGTTCACACACTGTCTACCTGTGTGCTTTCTACTAGAACCCTTGACACTCCATGAACAGTCAATGATGAGAAAAGCTATTACCCGGGACAGGAGTCCACGCTGGCCTCGTGATCCCAATGTCCACGTCTCCGTGGGGTCCTCCCTAGTCGCGATGGTTGGTCTCTGGCTGCTGGAGAGTTATCGCCCCTGTCTATTTGGAGCTCCTGAGTCTTATACTGCCCCTCACAAATTGAACCACTGGATCTCTATCTTGACCTACCTGGGTCACCTTCTTCCTGGTCATTGTACAGGGAACAACCAACATTGTTTCATGGCTCTGCCCACCCCAGCCTTGTGTATTTGGCTCTTTACATCCAGTTTAATGAGGCAGCCTAGACAGACAGAGGCAACCGAAAAAGACTACAGATTGCTTGTTTGGTAGGTCTGGCATTTTACATAAAAAATAGCGACTCCTCTGTGAATGATCTCAGGTTTATTGTCCTGATTAGATTGTCCCAGAGTCAAGAGTCAGTTCAGAGTCCACGCCCTTTACATAACAAATGGCTGCTTGTTTAAAAATGGTCTCAGGTTTAACAGATCATCACCTGAAGCTTCCTGTGTCCACATTCACCCAGTGTCTTTCTCAGGTCAGCTGTCGTCCAAATGCTCCAGGGTGTATGCTCTGATTAGATTATCCAAGAGTCCAATTCAGAGTCCACGAACTGGGGGGAAACAGAGAGAACCGGTTTGTCTGCTTCCCTTGTCCTTGATCAGACAGTAGTTTCTTCTGGCCAACAGGGTGTTTTATGATCCCTGCCATCCGCCATGGACAGTGTGTTTCTCGGGTCAGCTGTCGTCTGAATGCTCCAAGGTGGATGGTGGAGGGTTTTACAGAGATGGCGAGTGCTGTCGGGATCGGAGAGGTTTACAGAAATGGGGATTGATGTAGGGGTTGGAAGGGTTTTCTTTTTTCAATGTTAATTTTATTTGGATAAGGTATTTGCAAGTATTACACCAACTTTTTTACATATAAAACCTTTTCCATTTTTTATATATTTATATATTCCCAAGTACACACTGAGATGATATAAAAATACTTAGGCACTTAAACACATATTTATGTGCAGTTGTAATTCCACTCTATTAAACTAAATAATAATAATAGTTGTTAAGAAAAATAGTAATAATAGTGGTTGAATAATAATCTCCATATATCTCGTCTGGTCCATTTCTTTCTGGTCCAAAATATCATGTGTAACCCTATGTAGCTTCCTTCGTAGGTGTTTATGTTTGTTCCTACCCACAAAACATACCTATCCAATCTCTGTGTACTTATTTACTTCATTTTATCATATTTTTTCTCAAATTCTTTTCTTTGTTTGTGTTAATTCCTCGTTTTCCAGAAATAGAATAGTGAACATTCGAACCAAGGGAGCTTACGTTAACACTTTTACTATGTTGATAAGGAAAGCAGTATAAACCATTAGGAGAGTCATTTAAAATACTGCTTGCTTTGGGGTTATAAATTCAATCCATTTATTCCAAATTTGAGATTTATTTTCTTTAAATTCTCAGAGAGTAAGATATCTTTTCCATTTTAAATATTTCCCAAATAATTTCATCCCAATCTTCTAAAGTAAGTGATGTTGGATTTAGCCACTTTTTGGTAATTGATTTCTTACTTGCCGCGCAAAGGGCCTGCAGCAGCTTTATACCTTCCTTCTGTTCCAAAAACAATACATGTCCCAAACAGACAGTCTCAAAGTTCAGGGGTATCTGGGTCTTAAATTCCTTAACTAATGTTCTGTGTATACCTTTCCAATATAAAGTTAATTTAGGGCAATCCCAAAAAATATGGAAATGATTTGCCTCCTTGGAGCCACACCTTCTCCAACACGCCACGTTTGTGTCTTTATATTTTTCTTGATATGGGGTCTTGAAGAATCTTATAATATTTTTCCAACGATGTTCTCTCCAAATCAAAGAGTTAGTCAAAGACCACTGGGAAAGCTACATATTTTCCCCAAGCCTCCTCTGAAAGTTCCAACCCCGCTTCTTTCTCCCACTTCTCTTTAATATGAAATGTCTTTTCATTTTTGGTATAAGAGAGGGAATTGTGTAATCCAGAAAATGATTTACTTGGTATTGAGCTGTAAACTGAATTCAGAATCTTGAAAAATTCTAATTCTGCTGTTGGTAAGTCTATATATCTACAATTCTGGTTAAAATAGTGTCGTACTTGAAGGTACCTAAAAAGTCATCGTGTTCTCGGCCATGTTTGTCCTGCAGGGATTGAAAACTTTGTAATACTTTTATGTGTGAATGAGAGGTAGGTTGTAAGATATTTCTTTATCCATAGTTCAAATCTTTTATCTCCTCTGCTGGGAAGGAATTCGGTATCATAAACACACCATCTGAAAAAATTTAACATGTTATTGATTCCACATGAATTCGCCACCTTCTGCCATACATTTAGTGTGACATTTATCCAGCTATTTTTAAATCTTTTCTAATTGGGCCATCAATCCTTTGTCAGCAATTGAGGCTTGTAGAGGAAAACTGTCAATCATTCCAAATTCTATTTCCTTCCACCAAGCCTTGTATTCCTTGTTACACCAACATAACAGAGGGGTTCTCTGTGAAGCATAAAAATAATTTCTCAAGCAAGGAAGTGCAATACATCCTCCTTCCTTTCCTAACTGTAAGGTGTTAAATCGGGTTCTAGGTTTCTTTCCTTGCCAAATAAAACAGAAAATCCATTTGTCCCATTCCCTGAATTGATTATCGTCTACCTCCACAGGTAAAGTCCGGAAAAGGTAAAGTAACCGAGGGA
Organism: Mobula hypostoma; assembly: GCF_963921235.1. Classification (NCBI taxonomy): domain Eukaryota; kingdom Metazoa; phylum Chordata; class Chondrichthyes; order Myliobatiformes; family Myliobatidae; genus Mobula; species Mobula hypostoma. Next base: position 2,080,361 of record NW_026948187.1, on the reverse strand, counting down.
GAATAGTCATTTTTATGGCATTTATCCTTGAATTTAAACTATAGAAGGGGATAAGATTCCATCTATGTGGAAAGGTTTTCACAGATGGCACAGGGTATTTGGAAGCTTCTCGACGACTGTGGAAATGTTCTTTACTTGTAGTACCAAAATGGCATTGTTGTCTGTAACAAAATAAAACCGGTATTGTATCAGAGTGTTTTGCTAATAATGTTCATGCAACATTATGCTGAGTGAACCTGAGAACCTGACTGTAGACTGCAGTCCCTACACTGTATTTCACCTGCCACTTCATTGTCTGTTCTCCAAACCTGTCCGAGTCCTTCATTAGACACCTGCTTAACTCTAAGCTACCTGCCCGGCTCCTATCTTTGTATTAACTGCAAAGTTGGTCACCAAGTCATCAATTCTGTCATCCCGATCGTTGATATCTAACACGAAAAGAAACGGACTCAATACTGACCCCAGCGGAACGCCATTATTTACTGGCAGCAAACAAAATAGGCTCACATTGTTCTGACTCTTTGCCTCCTGCCAGTAAACCAACCTTCAATTGATGGTCGTATCTTTCCTGTAATACCATGAGCTGAGATCTTGTTAAGCATGCTCATGTGAGCAATAATTTCTTAAATACCATCTGAAAATCCAAAGAAACAACATTCACTGCCTCTCCTTTGTCTATTCTCTCATCAAAGAATTCCAACAGATTTTCGAGACAAGATTTTTCCTCCAGGAAACCATGATGACTTTCGCCTACTTTATCGTGTGACAAGTACCCCGAAAAATCATCTTTAATGGACTCCAACCACTGAGGTCAGAAACTGTCATATAATTTCCTTTCTTCTGCTTTCCTCCCTGCTTAAAGAATGGAGTGTCATTTACAACTTTCTAGTCCGCCAGAACCATTCCCAAGTCTGGTGATTCTTGAAAGGTCATAACCCATTCTTTCAGATAGACACGAGGGGGAACGTCTTCCCTCAGAGGTGGTGAGAATATGGAATGGGCTGCCAGAGCAAGTGGCAGGGGCGATTTCAACATTTAAGCGAAGTTTGGACGGATGCATGGATGGTTGGGAATGGAGGTTGCTGGAACCAGGCAGATGAATAATTTGGCACAGACTAGATTGTAGTGTTCTATGACTTTAATGCCTTCACAATCTCTTCAGCTGACATTTCTGAACCCGGGGGTGTACACTATCTGGTCCAGGAGTATTACCTATCTACAGGCCTTTCAGTTTCCAAAGCAAATTTTCCCCTTAGTAATAGTATCTATACCCACTATCTACCCCTGATACTCTTGAAATATTGACATTTTTTGGGGAAAAGAAGATGAGAACTGAAAGAAAGAAATGCAAGGGTGTCATAAGGAGGGGTGGCAGGGAACGGACCCAAGTGCAAGTCACAGACACTGAAGTACTAGGGACAGGACTGGGATACAGGGCGATGGCAAGGACATGGACAGGAAGACCAGGAACCTGGTATAGGACTTGACAAGAGAGCTAGGAGCCCGGGCTTGGTCGCCGAGCCAGAGACTGGACAACGACCCAGTACCTGGGTCTTGCCTCTGGCTCGGACCCCAGAACCCGGCAAGGATGAGGCTTGGCAGGCAGGCAGGACGAGGCTGGAGTCTTCAGGCTTGAGGCTGGAGGCGATAGTTGGCAGGAGGCAGGAGGCTGGAGTCTTCAGACTTGAGGCTAAAGCCGAGGCTTGGCAGGAGGCAGGAGCATGGAGTCTTCAGGCTTGAGGATAGAGGCTAGAGACTTGACTTGGCAAGAGGCTAGAGGCTAGAGACTTGGCTTGGCTTGGCTTGACAAGAGGCTAGAGGCTAGAGACTGGAGTCTTCAGGCTTGAGGCTACGCAGGAGGCTGGAGTGTTCAGGCTTGAGGCTAGGCAGGAGGTTGGAGTCTTCAGGAGAGGCGAGGCTGGAGGCAGGAGACTTGAGGCAAGGCGAGGCTGGAGTCTTCAGGCTTGAGGGTAGGTAGGTTCCTTCGGGGCAGGGCGCGGATCACCACCCGACGGAGGTATGGGACAGAACCAACCGCAGGTAACGGGGAGATGGCCTGGCTTACCCGACGGAGGCAAGGGATAGGAAGCGACAGAACCAACCGCAGATAACGGCGAGACGGCCTGGCTTACCAGACGGAGGCAAGGGACAGGAAGGGAGCTAGGTACAGGGCGGCTCCAGGACAAGACTGCAGGGGAGACGAGGCGAGAGTTACCGGCAAGACAAGGCAGGGCTTTTGACGAGGAAACAGAAGGCAGAGCAAGGGATACAAGGAGTAAGGACAAGAACAATCCAGCAGCCACTCCTGGGTCTCTGAAGATATTCACGCAGCCAGCCCCAATGAGCATCAGCTCCCTCAATTAGAGCTCAACAAGAACAGAAACAGGTTAGATAGAAAAACCTGGAGCAAGGGTCGATGGACCAGACCGTGAACTGAAATACGGACTTCACGGACACGACCATGAAAAAGGGCAGGGCGGGTGGGGAGGTGTGGAATGAAGTAAAATATCTCCTAAGAATCTATTTTCCTCAACGAAACGTATACTTTCAGAAAAATATCTTGGTCCCATTCCGAAATGGAACTTTACGAAGAAAAATAAGAACTGAAATGACAAATTTAGAAAACAGTATATACACTGAAACAGAGTTAGATCAACACTACCTAGGACAGAAAGAGGACAAGGAATTATAGACATTAAAAACTTACACAACAGTCAGATAAAACTCCTAAATATATACTTTCTTCAAAAATAAGCAGGATTCATCACTCCATGCAAGCATATGCAATTGTGATATGAAGTACACACCAGAAAACTTAAATGAGCGGCCAACTCAGAAAAATGAATCATCAGTATTGAAGCAAATGTTAACCAGTGGAATGATTATGGCCCTCCATGGAAGACACCCCAATGATCTGAGCAGACTAGATGTTCATCAAGGAAGCATCGAACGCCCGACTCAAAGTGGGAGATGTCTTCGCAGAAACAGAGGTTCCTTGCAGGAATACAGGACAGGGTGGTGAACATAAAAATTAACAAAAATGCATAAACGACTAAAAAACAAGGTGATTAATGCAGAAAATGCCAAGAGAAACCATACACTATCCGAAACTTTCTGGGATCCTGCAGCAGTTTAACTCAATCTGATCATTTACAAAGGTACAATCAAGTGGCAAATATCATTCACCAAACTCTTGCTTTAAGCTCATCAAAGACAACCATAACTTCATAAAGGCACCATAAATTCAAACCTGATCCAGTTTTAGAGCCAAAATGTTACAAATTATACATAATCAATAGATTATTGCAGATAGGACAATCCTTAAAACCATCGGAATATTACAGGATAAACAAGCAGAGAACAACTCCCTCAGTTGATAAAACTACTTCAAAACACACACATGTCCCTCGACCAGTGGAGCACCTCACAACAGGCATTGTTTGTGTCATCAGTCAAACAACGGGATTATTTTCTGTCAATCATCTTCCAAATGTTGCTACTCTGTCATTCATTGCCATGCCCCGCTGCTGATTCCCATCTCCTCATCATACACTTTTACCCCGACCATCGTCCAGATCCCCAAACTCTACCTGTGCAGATCCGCCTCTGGTTTCTGACCCTGCCTCGTTGAACATCCAACTGATGGTTTCCCATTCTGATTTCAGTCTTTAGAGGACAGTACTGTTTTCTAAGAACCCTTTAGAAGCAGGGAAAATGACCCATAACGTGGAAATGAGTAGTGATTAAGGAAGTTAACTACCAATGTCATTCTTCCTCAGCCCAGAGATTTGAGGGGCGAAGAACATGTCAGACAGAACCGCAATCAGTTCGACTTCTTCAGTCTGCAGGAAATTTACGGAAACCTCTTCACCCACAGAGTGGTGACTGTTTGGAACCCATCACCACAGGGAGAGCGAGAGATGAACAACAGGGAGAGAGAGAGATGATCAACAGGGAGAGAGAGAGAGATGAACAACAGGGGAGGATTGAAAAGGACCATCGTGGAACAGAATCACTGGCAAGTTCCAGCCGGCCTGAGTTGACTCTCTACTGTACTCTAGGTGTATTATAAATTCACTAAGTACTGGAGACAGAGTTTAAAATAAACAGATTTATTTGTCTCAGATCCAGAATATTAAACTCCAATCCCATTAAAGGTGAATACGCAGCAGAAGAAACTCCTCCCATGCCCAGTGACCAGGGTGCAGAACTGGGTGTAGTGAGCACCAGCAATAATTGCAGAGTTCAGCACCGACAGTCACTCTCAAAATTGCATCAGCAACGGTGATGGACAAATATCCAGCTTGCAGCTCATGGAAACTTTCTCCCCAGTGTGAACCCGGTAGTGTGTCATAAGTGTAACACGCTGTAAGGTTTCACTGCTCATGTAACGACCTCTGTGCAGTGTTTCACTGCTGAGGTAATGGTTTCTCTGTAGCAACAATGTTTAGGTAACGACAAGAGATGACAGGGTTTTGGAGTGCGGTGCTATCCAATGACAGAAATGTTCTTCCTTGTGAGTCTGGAAGAGAGATTTTCATAGTCTTTTGCTGGGGAGAGATGAGAAGACGCGAATAGAGAGAGTGGGCCCATTTTCTTTCTTTTTCTCTTTTTGTTTACTTCACTAACCACATAGTCAAAGTAAGAATTATAAAGCTCAATTGTTTAATCACATATTGTGAACTGTTTGTTATTTCGGGTACTGATTTGTAACAGGGGACACATCACGCAGCATCCACCCAAAAGGGATTTCTTAAGTTTGGCGGGCTGGGGGGCTGTCACCCCCTATATTAAGTTGCTAGCCGAAGCGAGAGTTATACAGGGTTCGATGACTGAGTGAATCGCTTCCCACATTCAGAGCATATAAACAGTCACTCCCCAGTGTGAACCTGGTAGTGTGTCACAAGGATAGATAACTGAATGAATCCTTCACCACATTCATAGCAGATGAACAGCCTCTCCCCAGTGTGAACTCAATGACGCACATTTGATTGACTTGGCTGAGAGAATCTCCTTCCAAAGTCTGAGCAGGTGATCGGCCTCTCTCCTGTGTGAACTCGCTGATGTCCCTTAAGTTAAGATGATGAAGTGAATCCTTTTCCACACTCTGAGCAGGTGAACAGCCTCTTCCCAGTGTGAACTGACTGGTGTCTCAGTAGTAGAGATGAAAAAGTGAATCCCTTCCCACAGACTGTGCAGGTTAATGGCCACTCCCCAGTATGAACTGACTGGTGTCTCAGTAGTTGAGATGACAAACTGAATCCCTTCCCACAGTCTGAGCAGGTGAATGGCCTCTCCCCAGTGTGAACTCGCTGATGTACCTTAAGTTGAGATGACGAAGTGAATGTTTTCCCACAGTCTGAGCACGTGAACGGCCTCTCCCCTGTGTGAACTCGCTGATGTATTTTCAGATCGGATGACTGAGTGAATCCCTTCCCACAGTCTGAGCAGGTGAACGGCCTCTCCCCAGTGTGAACTGACTGGTGTCTCCGTAGTTGAGATGACAAAGGGAATCTTTTCCCACAGACTGAACATGTTAATGGCCACTCCCCAGTATGAACTGACTGGTGTCTCAGCAGCTGATATGACTGAATGAATCCCTTCCCACATTCTGAGCAAGTGAATGGCCTCTCCCCTGTGTGAACTGACTGGTGTCTCAGTAGTTCAGATGAGCAAGTGAATCCCTTCCCACAGTTTGAGCAGGTGAACGGCCTCTCTCCAGTGTGAACTCTCTGATGTACCTTCAGGTTAGATGAGCAAGTGAATCCCTTCCCACAGACTGAGCAGGTGAATGGCCTCTCTCCAGTGTGAACTCGCTGATGTACCTTCAGTTTAGATGAGCAAGTGAATCCCTTCCCACAGTCCAAGCAGGTGAATGGCCTCTCTCCGGTGTGAACCGGCTGGTGAGGCATTAGGTCAGTTGACTGAGTGAATCCTTCCCCACAAATTCAGCAGATGACCAGCCTCTGCCCAGTGAGAACTGATTGGTGTGTCCACAGGTGGGAAGACCAACTGAATCCATTCTCACCCACAGAACAGGTGAATGACCTTTTCCCAGTGTGAACTTGCTAATGTACCTTCATGAGATGACATTGAACCCCCACAGTCTGAAAAGGTGAACGGCCTCTCCCCTGTGTAAACTGACAGGCATGCCAATCGGTCAGATGATCAAGTGAATCCCTCCCCACAGTCTGAGCAGGAAGGATGATCGAGTGAATCCCTTGCTCCACTTCTTATACACATGGACAGAGACAGCAAAACTAGCGTGCTGTGCTCGAGATTCTCGCAGATAAATTCTTTGTCATTTTTAACCTGAAAAAGAAAGAGTTATAAAATCCATCAATGCGTGAAGGACAACATTTCAGATGAGATCACTTGATTTGCCAAGGTGTGATCTGCTATCACAGTGTTACAGTGAGGTTCAACACAAGTTGGAGAGAGAAATTATTTTCTAAATGGGCACAGTACGAGCATCTGGAATGACCATCAAACTCTCTGATGCTCTTCCTGTCTCTATGAGAATGGGGCATTTCTGCCGTCTCCAATCTGTGACCTGGCTCAGTTTGATACTCTCCATTGGTATTATTCCCTGTTCCCACTGAGCTGCATGGGTGCCTGGCCCGACAGTATCTGAAACACTCTCACACTAATAGCCTTTATTGACGTGCAGCTGTTTTTTTTTTCATCTATTGTCAACTTAAAGTGCCACAGTTTTAAAGCCATGTAAACATTTCCTGCTCAGATGAATGGTTGGTCCGCACAGCTGTTAAAAAGAATTAAATGAATATTAGTATTATTTCAGGTTCTTGTCACAGAGTCATAGTAAAGTACAAAACAGAAGCATCTAGTTTGTGTTGAACTATTTAACCTGTCTACTCCCGTACCCCTACCACCCAGGTACCTATACAAACCTCTTCAATGTTGAACTGGAGCACGCGTGCAGTAGTTGGGCTCTCTGCTCATTCCACACTTGGATGACCGTTTGTGTGAAGAAGTTTCCCCTCATGTTCCCCTTAATGTTTCACCTTTCACCCTTAATCCAGGAACTCTGGTTGTATTCCTACCAAATCTCAGTGGAAAAAGCCAGCCTGCATTTACCCCATCTACATATAACCCTCATAATTTTGGTACCCCTCAATCTTCTACATTCCAAGGAAGGAAGCCCAGACCTGTTCAATCTCTCCTTATAACCCAAGTCCTCCAGACCTGGCAACATCCTTGCGAATTTTCTCTGGACTCTTTCAACTTTCCTTTCCAGTCTTTTTATTAATTTTCAAAAGTTTAAACATAAAAATAATATTGATAAACAGAGAATGGGATGACCTTATTGATAGCTAACATTTGCAAATATAAAATTGCTGATAGTACAAGTATGTTAGATCTCCCCAACTCTAAATATAATTGAACATGGTAAAAGATTGATGGAAAAAAAAAACTAAAAAAAAACAAACTGGAAAAGAAAAAAAAAACACACTAAATTAAGCTAAGCAAATCTAGACCAAACTAAACAAAATTAAAACAAAGTCCGGCTAACATATTACATTAGGTACAATCAGTAATGTTGTTAACTCCACTCTTCTATCTGTATATTTTTAGTTAAAAAAGGGATTTGAAAAAGGTCAAACTACATCATATAAAATGTTGAATAAATGATCTCCAAGTTTCTTCAAATTTAACCGAAGTCAATTTAGTAATAATAGTTTATTACTAACATCCTCAATCGAAAATCAATTAATTAAAACTAGGAGTCAGTTCTATATACATGGTGATAAATCTGGTAAATTGCTGGCCAATCGATTGGTCAAACTGCTTTGGTCAAACGTCAGGTTCTTGAGGTTCGTAAATGAGATGGTACCTTGACCGTTGACCATGATGAGATAAATAAATCCTTGTAAGAATTTTACCCTTCACTACACCAGTCAGAATTTCCTGATGATTCTACTAAAATGCATGAATTTTTAAGGAAACTGAATTTCCCGAAATTATCATTCAATGAATGTTTGGTATTAGAAGCTCTCATTACTGAAGATGAAATTAGAAGTGTTATTTCTTCGGTGAATTCAGGTAAAGCACCTGGTACAGGTGGTTATACTATAGAAAATTTTAAATCCTTTTCTAATATTCTCTCACCTTGGCTATATAGAACTTTTAAGGATGCATTATCTAAAGGTAAATTACAACAATCCTTTTATGGCGCTACTATTTCTTTAATTCTTAAAAAAGATAAAGACCCTACTGAATGTGTATCATATAGGCCTATATCCCTGTTGAATGTGGATTCCAAGATTTTTTTCTAAAATGTTAGCAGCTAGATTAGAGAAGGTATTGCCTCGAATTATTTCTGTTGATCAGACTGGATTCATTAAAAATCGTTATTCATTTTTTAATATTAGGAGACTAATGAATATTGCTTATACCCCTTCATCTAGAATTCCAGAATGTGTCATTTCACTAGATGCTGAGAAAGCGTTTGACAGAGTTGAATGGACATATTGATTTACTACGCTTGAGAAATTTAATTTTAGTTCGATATTTATATCTTGGATTAAATTAATATGTCTTACCCCTTCGGCGTCGGTATTTACCAATAATCAAAGATCTCCCTTTTTTCAGTTGTTTCGCAGCACCAGGCAAGGTTGTCCTCTTAGTCCACTGTTATTTGATATTGCTTTGGAAACTTTGGCCACTGCTGTTCGTGAATCATCTAATGTATTTGGTATCACTCGGGGGAATGAACTACATATTTTCTTTATACATAAATTATTATACATATTATACATATGCTGATGATTTATTACTATATATCTCTAACCCCGAAAATTCTATTCCGGCAGTAATATCCTTGCTTGATCAGTTTAGTAATTTTTCTGGCTACAAATTGAACCTGAATAAGAGTGAACTTCCCTTTAAATATGCAGGTTCCAATTTATAGATGTTCAACATTCAGATTTGTTACTGATTATTTTACTCATCTGGATGTTAAAATTACTAAGAAACATAACGATTTATTTAAGCATTTTTTTTATCTTTAATCCATCAGGTTAAACAATTCTTTATTAAATGATCCCCATTGTCTCTATGAATGCTTGGTCGAATTAATGCTATTAAGATGATTGTCCTACCTAAATTTTTATACTTGTTTCAAGCATTACCAATTTTCATGTCTAAATCCTTTTTTTGATGTTTTAGATTCTAAAATTTCTTCATATATATGGCAAAATAAAAATCCTAGATTAAGTAAAAAAATATTTACAGAAGTCTAAAAAGGATGGTGGTTTATCATTGCCGAAGTTTAGATTTTACTACTGGCCAATTACTATTCGATATTTAATATTTTGGACACAAGATTTGGATATAACTTTGACCCCACAATGGGTAAACCTGGAATGTAAACCGTACAAGGGTTTTCTCTGACTTCCATTTTAGGGACTTCTCTTCCATTTGTTCTTTCTAAATTAAATAAACAAATAGTTAATCCAATAATTAAGCATACGCTACGAATATGGTTTCAATTTTGTAAATTTTTTGGTTTGAACCAATTAATTTTATCAAACCCTATTACATCTAAATTTTTCTTTCAACCATCTGTTATAGATCAAGCTTTTTTGGTATGGAAAATGAAGGGTATATTAAGCTTTCGTGATTTATTTTTCGATTGCTGTTTCATGTCTTTTGAACAGTTATCTAATAAATATAATTTGCCTAGATCTCATTTTTTCAGATATTTACAAATTAGAAACTTTTAAAATACCAAGCTACCTACATTTCCAATTTCATATCTATTTGATATCATGGAAAAAATGGATTTATATCCTTATCAGAAGGCTTTAATAGCAATCATTTATGATTTGATTATGAAAATAAATTTAGGTATATCTGATAAAATTAAGACAGAATGGGACAGGGAACTTCAACTTGATTTACATACTGAAAAATGGGAAAAAATTTCAATCAGTTAACCTGTCCTCTCTATGTGCTAAACATACATTGATACATTTTAAAGTGGTACATAGGGATCATGTGTCTAAAGATAAATTAGCTCGTTTTTATTCTCATATAAGCCTTATTTGTGATACATGTCATTCTGAAGTTGCTTCCTGGACTCATATGTTCTGGTCTTGCCCTGTTTTGGATAAATATTGGAAAGATATCTTTGATATTATTTCCACAGTTTTGTGTATTGATTTACAACCTCACCCCATTACTGCAATTTTTATGTTACTTATCCCCTTCAGCCTGCCAGATGATTGCATTCCTTACATTAATGGCTAGAAGATATATCTTATTGAATTGGAAAGAGGTCAATCTTCCTACTACATTTCAATGGTTTTCTCAAACTATATGTTGTTTAAATTTAGAGAAAATCAGAAGTAGCACCTCTGATCCTTCGGTTAAACTTTCTTCTACATCCTCCTGTATGTTGGTGACCAAAACTGCACACAATACTCCAAATTAGGCCTCACAAATGTCTTCTACAAGGTCAACATAATATCCATCTCCAGTACTTAGTACTTCAGTTTATGAAGACCAATGTGCCAAAATCTTTCTTTCCGTCCCTATCGAACTGTGACACCACTTTCAGTGAAATATAAAACTGTATACCTGATAGAGGTATACAAGATATTAAGAGGAATAGATAGAGTGGACAGCCAGCGCCTCTTCCCCAGGGCACCACTGCTCAATACAAGAGGACATGGCTTTAAGGTAAGGGGTGGGAAGTTCAAGGGGGATATTAGAGGAAGGTTTTTTACTCAGAGTGTGGTTGGTGCATGGAATGCACTGCCTGAGTCAGTGGTGGATGCAGATACACTAGTGAAATTTAAGAGACTATTAGACAGGTATATGGAAGAATTTAAGATGGGGGGTTATATTGGAAGAAGGATTTAAGGGTCGGCACAACATTGTGGGCCGAAGGGCCTGTACTGTGCTTTACTATTCTATGTTCTATGTATTCCCAGATTCATTTCTTCTACAACACATCTCAGTGCCCTACCAGTCACTGTGTAAGACCTATCCTAGTAGGTTCTACCAATGCACAACACCTCGCACTTGTCTGCATTAACTTCCATTTTCCATTCCTCAACCCATTTTTCCAGCGGGTCCAGATCGCATTGCAAGCCATGTAGTCTTCCTCGCTGTCCACTACACCACCAATCTTGGTGCCATCCACAACTTTGCTGATCCAGTTAACCACACTATCATCCAGATTACTGATATAGATGACAAACAACAACAGATCCAACACTGATCCCTATTGCACACCACTAGTCACAGGCCTCCAGTCAGAGAGGCAACCATCTGCTACCACAGTCTGGCTTCTCCCAAAGACAGTGTCTCATTCAATTTACTATCTCATCTTGAATGCTGAATGACTGAACCTTCTTGACCCACCTCCCATATGAGACTCTGTCAAGTGCCTTGCTAAAGTCCATGTAGACAACATCCACTGACTTGCCTCATCCACTTTCCTGATAACTTCCTCGAGAGACTCTCGTTGGTTAGACATTTGTTAGACATGAACTACCATGCACAAAGCCAAGTTGCCTATCCTTCATCAGTCAACATCTATCCAAATACTTACACATCCGGTTCCTGCATATAAACTTTCAATAATCTTTCCCCTACTGATGTCAAGCTCACCAACGTACAATTTCTTAGTTTACTTTCAGAGCCTTTCTTGAACAAAGGAACAGCATTGGCTGTCCTACAATCCTCCAGTAGCTCACCTGTCACTAAGAATGATTTATATATCTGTGCTTGGGCCCTGACAATTTCTGCACTTCTCTTCCGCAGAGTCCCAGGGAACAACTTGTCAGGCCCTGCGGATTTATCCACGCTAATGTGCTTTAAGACAACAAACACCTCCACCTCTGTAATCTGTACAGGGTCCATGAAGTTGATGCTGCTTTGCCTCACTTCTACAGACCCTCTGACCATCTCCTGAGTAAATACAGGTGCAAAAATAATATTTAAAATCTCCCCATATATTTTGTCTCGTCATATGGATTAACATCCTGATCTTGAAGAGGATTAATTTTTTCCCTTGCAATCTTTTTGTTCTTAACATATCTGCAGAATCCCTGAGGATTCTCCTTCACCTTGTCTGCTGGGGCAACCTCATGCCCTCTATTATTTCTTTCATAAGTGTTCACTTGAATTTCCTGTATTTCAATTTGTTCCTATCTGCCTGTACCTGGTGTGCACCTCCTTTTTATTGACCTGGGAGATGAAGCACAAAGGGGTGATAGAGCTGCATGCTGGGAGGTGGGGGAAGGGGGAGTTAAACTAAAGTTGCAGGGGGAATGGAAGCATGAATAACAGAACAGATAGTGGAGGGGTTGTGGAGACATATGTTGTTCAGTCCTCAGACAACGTCAGGAATGAAAAAGTTGAGCATGGTACAGTGAATATGCTCAATCCTGTATATTTCAATACAGGGAACACTGTAGGAAAGGCAGATGTGTTCACAGCATGGAACAACATTGGAATTATGACACTAGGATCTGGCAACTGTGTACTGGGACAGGCTGCTTTATGGCAAAGGTGTGCTTGGTTAATGGGAGGCCTTCGAAGCGAAATTTTGAGAGTACAATGCGGGTATGTGCTTGTCAGAATAAAAGGTAAAGTTAGAAACTGTATCTCTTGGTTTTCAAGAGATATTGAGACCCTGGTGAAGCACAAAATGGAGTTGCATAACAGGGATAGGCAGGTAGATTCTTATGGAGTATAAGAAATGCAAGAGAACAAGTAAGACATAAATCAGGATGGCTAAAAGAAGGCATGAGTTGTCCTCGCAGAAAAGATGAAGGATAACCCTCAGGGATTCTACAAGTAGATTGAGAGCAAAAGGATTGCAAGGCACACAGTTGGTCCTCTGGAAGACCAGAATGGCAATCCACGTGTGGAAGCAAAGCAGATGGGGTAGATCTCAAATATTATTTTCATCTCGATTTACTCAGAAGATGGGTCTATGGGAGTGTGGAAAAGCGGCAATAAAATCATGGACCATGTACAGATTAGATAAGAAGAGATGTTTGCCATCCTGAGGCAGATTAGGGTGGATAAATCTCCAGGGCATGACAAGGTGCTTCCTCGGACCCTACGGGAGGCAAGTGCGGAAAATATTGGGGCCCTAGCATAGATAATTAAATCATCCTTTGTGATGGAGGAGTTATCAGAGGATTGTGGAAGAGCCAAAGTTATTTCGCTGTTCAACATAAAACATAGAAACCTACAGCATATTCCAGGCCATTCAGCCCACAATGTTGTGCCAACCACGTAACTTACTCGAGAAGCTGCCTAGAATTTCCCCAGTGCATAGCCCTCTATTTTTCTAAACTCCATGTACCTATCTAAGAGACTATTAAAAGACCCTATTGTATCTGCCTCGACAACCACTGCTGGCAGTGCATTCCGCACACCCACCACTCTCTGTAATAAAACATACCCATGACATCGCCTTGGTACCTATTTCCAAGCACCTTAAAACCATGCCCTCTCCTGTTAGCCATTTGAACCCTGGGAAAAAAACCTCTGGCTATCCACACGATCAATGCCCCTCATTATGTTATACACCTAAAAAAGGCTGTAAACATAAACAATGAAATTATACATTGCTTTGAAGATTTGTCAGACGTACACAACAGTATAAGTGTATAGATTGGGTAAATGCAAGCAGTTTTCTCCACTGGGGTTGGGTGGGACTACAACCGTAGGTCATGGGGAAGTGGGGATGGTGAAAATTTAACGGGAACATGTGGAAAAGCTCTTTACTGAACTGGTCCTGAGAGTATGCAATGAGATGTCAGCACAAGTGGTGAACATGAGCTCGATTTCACCATTAAAAGAAGTTTCATAGGTACCTGGATGGTAGGGGTATGGAGGGCGATGGTCCCAGAGCAAGTGGTTGCATTAGACAGCTTAAATGTTTTTTTGGCATTGACTAGATGGGTCAAATAGCCTGTTTCTGTACTGAACTTGCGCCATGTTTCCATGACAGAGAAGCTGGACAAACTTGTTTGGAAGGGATACGGTAGGCGTGACAACGGAGCAGCAATGGTTGGAGTTTCTGGGAGCAATTCGGGAGCTGAGTGATAGATACATCCCAAAGAAGTGGAAGCAGTGGAAAGGCAGGAGGACACAACCGTGGCTGAAATGAGAAGCCAAAGCCAACATCAAAGTCAAAGAGAGGGCAAATAATGAGCAAAAACTATTGGGAAGCTTTTAGAAACCAACAGAAGACGACCAAAAAAAAAAGTCAGATGAGCTCAGGGCGTGAAATGATGATATTATAATCATTAATGAGTCTTGGTAGCACCTAACAGTGTGAGGCATTTAGAGGAAAAAAATAATTGGGGCCTCGACATCGCTTGAAAATCAAGTTTCCTTGCACCAGTAACCTTTCAACTTTTATTTTGATAGGCACATACAAACTGTACATCCTCAAAATTTCACTTCTGGAGGCCTCCCACTTACAAAGTACTCATTTGCCAGAAAACAGCCTGTCCCAATCCACACTTGTCAGATCCTTTCTGATACCGTCAAAATTGACCTTTCTCCAATTTAGAATCTCAACCCATGGTCCAGACCTATCTTCTCCCATATTTACTTTGAATCTCATGGCATTATGATCACTAATTTCTGCCACCAGCCCTGGATCATTTCCTAACAGCTTACAGCACATTTCTACATCTAGTCCTTTTACAGTATGGGAGTCCCAGTCAATATATGGAAAGTTAAATCACTTACTGAATCAACCTTTGTTTCTTGGCATCGTCTGCAATCTCTCTACAAATTTGTTCCCCTCAATCCCTCAGACTGTTGGGTGCAAGCAAGTACCAATAATCCCCTGTCCTGAGCTCATCTGGCTTTCCTACGATGCTACTTGCAGTGTGATATACACAGCTCAGCACTTTCATCGCACCATGCTCAAACATTTGATTGCTGACTCTATCTCAGGTCTGAACAACATTTGACTGGTGTCAAGAAAATAAACTCTCCCTCATTGTCACAAAAACAAAGGAGCTGATTATGGATGACAGGAGGAATGGAGACAGGCTAACCCCCATTGACATCAGTGGATCTGGGGCTGAGAGGGTGAACAGCTTTAAATTCCTCGGCATAAACATCACCAAGGATCTCACACTGTCTGTGCATACCGTCTGTGTTGTGAAAAGAGCACAACAGCTCCTCTTTCACCTCCGATGGTTGAAGAAGTTTGGGATGGGGCCCCAAATCCTCAGAATTTTCTACAGGGACACAATTGAGAGCATCCTGACTGGCTGCATCACTGCGTGGAATAGAAACTGCAGATGTGAACTTCCCAATATTCAGGGCATTTACAGAGACAGGTGTGTAAAAAGGGCCCAAAGGATATTGGGGACCCGAATCACCACAACCACGAACGGTACCACAGCAAAAAGACCAACAGGTTCCGGGACATCATCCTCTACCAGGCCATCAGACTGATTAATTCATGCTGATACAATTGCATTTCTATGTTATAGTGACCGTCCTATGTACAAACTATTTCTTATAAATGACTATAAATTACACATTGCACATTTAGACAGAGACGTGACGTAAAGATTTCTACTCCTCATGTATAGGAAGGATGTATCTGATAAAGTCAATTCAATTCAATTCACCCTCTCCTCTATCTGTTCTCTCATTCTGGCTCCCATTCCCCCAAGAACTTATTTTAACCACATCACCCCCCTCCCCTCACACTAGCACTAACAAGCCTTACCACTGGGATATCAGTCCCCTCTTGTTCTGTTCCCCTAACTAACGAATCCCCTATCACCACCTTGACTTTCCTCTGCCAGGTAATCCCCCTGCAACAGTTTCTGAAGTGGTCCACCTGTTGTTGTGTGGGATAGCACCAAGAGTACTCTGCGATGGCTATTGAACCTCATTCCCCTTCCTGACTCTCACCCAGTTTCCTGTGTCTTGCACCTTGGGTGTAACTCACCTCTCTTCATGTCATATCTATCACCCCCTCCAACTCCTGGATGATCCAGAATTCATCCATTTCAAGTTCCAACTCCTTAAAGTGCAGGGTTACAAGCTGCAGCTGGATGCACATCTTGCAGGTGAGGGCATCAGGGACACTGGAGGTCTCCCCACCTTCCCACCACTGTCCCCTCTAATTTGCAATGACCAGTGTGCACATAAAACTTGTATTGCACATTTTTTACCCAGTGACAACATGTGCACAGTGAATTTCATATGGAGAGTTACTCGTTTTAGGAAATCACTATCAATAAGAACTTTGATCTCCTCTGGGTTTGATCAAGTTCATCTGCACTCTCACACAAACCCTGTAACAGGCCTATAGAGGGTATTGAAGGATTTTCTGCCCAGAGCTTTTGCACACGTTCCATGTATGATTTGCTTGCCAAATGACACTTAAAAAATCATATTTCCAAATATCACTCCACCTATTCCCACTTGCAAATTCTCCAGCAACTTTTGCATCACCGCAATCAACACAGGTAACACCAGTTTCTGTATTGTACGAGTGGTGATTGATAAGTTCGTGGTCTAAGGTACAGCTGTCATTACATGCACAACTCTTTGAGTGATTATGCAGAAAGTTTGAAGTTAATAACTCATCTCCTTCTACCTTAGGCCACGAACTTATCACTCACCCCTGCTGTCGACTACTTCTGCAGGTCCAAGACGCCGATTTCCACAAAGAAGGGATCGTATCCTCCACGACTGCTGGACTAAGTGTGTAAATGTAGGATGGGACTATGTAGAAAAATATATGTGCTAGGTTTTCTAAGGTTGACTCCTTCTAGGTCACAAACATATCAATCACCCCTCGGATGTAAATATTTCCCCTGAACCCTCCCCCAAGTGCCTGACGGTGGTGAACTCATTGATCGTAATACCAAAGAATATGAAGGGAAGGGCACATTTGTGATATGAAAGCTATTTTTCCCCCACGGTAAAGATGTTTGATAACATTATCTTCCCAGAGAGAATGAGTTAAAACTTGTCACTTTGCCCGGACCATTGGCCCTGCTTGCAGGGCAACAGTCTGCCGGTGTTTGCCCCCCAGTGTGGTGAATCGCCACCACCGTGGGCTCAGACATTTCCACAGATGAGCCCCTCCTGTCCCCACCGGGACAAACATCCTGTCCGCCCCCTCTCTCACCGTCTTCATCCTTTCAATAAAATCCCCCTCTCCCTCCCCGGGGAACCGGCCGAGCGGTCTCCTCCTACCTCTCAGTGATACATCAGACTCCGGCCGCAGGAGATGCTTCACAAACGCCCCAACTTCCCTCGGAGGGAAATGGAAATAAATCAGAAAGCGGACATTTACTTTGGGATTTGTTCCGCTCTGATGAGGAGTTTGTCTTTTGGGCGGGCGACGGAGTTAGCGGGGTAACGCCCTCTCGGCTAGTCCGCCTCCGCGATTGGTTGTAACCAGTGATTGACATCGCTTCGCACCAATGGGAATAGCGCAACTCCTGAATCCTCTGTTGACAGCGGTGGGGGGGGGGAAATGAGGCTGGTCACGTGATTAGTAGCCCAGCCGTTAAACCGATAAAGCTCGAGCACAGCAGCGCGTGGGTGACGTGAGACACAGCGCACGTGAGGGCAGATCCCGGTGTGGGGAGCCCATGTGTGACGTCAGGCGCGTGGGTGCACCTGTGTGACGTCAGGCGGGTGGGGGTGCGCTCGTATTTAAAAGCACATTAATGGACATTTCTTATGATTTCAGTGGGACAACAACATTAATCACGGGTTTCATCACTGAATCCAGTGTTGTGAGATGTAAAGTCCCCTGTTATGTGTCCGGCTGTGCCGTGTTGTTGGTGGAGTGGGCAGCGTGGTGTTTGTCTCGATTCGGGTCACAATACCAGAATTGCCAGCGGGGTCCACACACAGTGTATTAGTGAACAGAAAACCTCTCGTCCCTGCAGTCTCTGTCTCCTGGTAAACTCAACACCCTGACAATGTGGATCATAGATACCCCTTCCTCTCAGAGTCAGGGAATCACTCAGACAGCTGATCAAAGAGAGGAATTATATTTATTGGTCATTAAAGTTCACCCAGATTCGTTTGGACGGATTTGATGTGGAGTTCGGGGGTCACAGTGAAAGGGCCGGACGGCCGAACTCTCTCCGTTGTCCAAACATCCTTCCAGGTGAGGCGACCCTTCACCTGTGAATCTTCCGGGGTCGCCCGTTGTGTCCGCTGCTCCCGATGTGGCTCCTCTGCACCGGTGACACCGGCTCCTCCGCAGTTGTGCGGGGTCGGGTTGTTTTTTTGGGGGGATCGATGTTATTGTTCCCTTTTGTGGGAGAGGGGTGGGTTTTGGGGGCTGATGATCGGGATGCCGTTCATTTTTATACGGGGTTGGGGTGGGAGTTTGATTTTTTTTCTCTCTGAATGACTTTCATGTTCTTTGTTTCGTGGCTCACTGGAGAAAAAAAAACTTAGAGTTGTTTATGGATATCTGCTTTGATAATAAATTAACCTTTGAACTATCTGCTCCGAGCGGGACTTCCCGGTGTGTAAACATTTTCACTCCGATTCCCATTCCCGTTGCGACGTGTCAACCCATCGCCTCCTCTTGTGCCAAGATGTGACCACCCTCAGGGTCCAGGATCAGCACCTCATATTCCGTCTGGGTACCCTCCAACCTGATGGCATGAATATCGATTTCTCCTTCCGATGAACAAATCTCTCCCTCACCTCTCCCTCCCACTCCCTCTCTTCCTCTCTGACTTTTCACGTCCTCTCACCTGCTGATCACTTCTCTCTGGGTCCACTGCTCCATCCCTTTCTCCTATTCTCCACTCTCCTCTCCTATCAGATTCTATTTTCTTTTGCTCTTGAGCCTTCCCACCTACCTGGCTTCACCTATCACCTTCCAGCGAGCCATTTCCTCGCCCGCCCCGATTTTATTCAGATATTTCCCTCATTCCATCTCAGTCCTCAGTTCAACTGGAAACGTCGACTGTTGACTCTTTTCGATAGGAGCTGCCCGGCCTGCTGAGTTCCGCCAGCATTTTGTTTGTGTTGCTCTGGATTTCCAGCATCTGCAGACTTTGTCGTGTTTGCGATTTACCTCCCCGTTGTCCCTCCCGCCTCCGGCCACTGGTGGCGCTGCATGGACCTCCGGCCACCGGCGGCGATGTGCGGACCTCCGGCCACCGGCGGCGATGTGCGGACCTCCGGCCACCGGCGGCGATGTGCAGACCTCCGGCCACTGGTGGCGCTGCATGGACCTCCGGCCACCGGCGCTGATGTACAGACCTCCGGCCACCGGCGGCGATGTACAGACCTCCGGCCAAGGGTGGTGCTGCGGCGAATATCCTGCTGACCGTCGGCCCGGTGCCCATCACAGTTGTCGCCGGCGGTTCTGCTATCGGGGAGGTGAGTAATGGGGGTTTGTGTAAATCGGGGGTTTGCTGCGGTTGGAAAGGGCCGGGACCGAGTTGTGCCGGACGGCTGCAGACTCCGGGCTCTCCGGCCCCGCAGCCCCGGTTTTAGCTTTGCGCCCGAGCCCGGGCTGTGGGATCAGTTAGTTGTGGTTCCCAGGCTGGGAGGGGGTTTGGGGTGAAGGGGATCTGTCTGTGTGTGTGGGTAGAGGTTACGGGTGGACTGTGGGTGTGGGGTGAGTGGTCGGAAAGATGTGGGACCCCAGGCCTGAAAGGGGACGGTTGTTAGAAAGTGGGATGTCCTTTCAGCAGGGGTGCAGTGCTAATGTTTTTAGGTGCCGGAGCTGACAAAATGCTTGTCATTTCCTATATCCTCACTCTATCTATATATATGTCTCACCCAGTTTGTGTACCTGCTGATTTCATGTACTGGGCAACTTCTGCCCCATTCGAGTAATGAACAGGTAAACAAATTGAGTGTGGTGTATATATATATCTTATTATATCAAAATCAGATTTATTATCACAGGCAATTGACGTGAAATTTGTTTGACTCAGCAACAGCAGTTCAATGCAATACATAAATACATATTCTGGCATAGATAATAAATAAATTAAAACATAATAAATAAAAAAAACTAAATCATTATGCATAATGAATAGATTGTTAAAAATGTGTAAAAACAGAAATAATGTATATTAAAAAGTGAGGTAGTGTCCAAAGCTTTCAAAGTCCATTCAGGAGTCGGATGGCAGAGGGGAAGAAGCTGTTCCTGAATCGCTGAGTGTGTGCCTTCAGGCTTCTGTACCTCCTGCCTGATGGTAACAGTGAGAAAAGGGCATGCCCTGGGTGCTGGAGGTCCCTCATAATGGATGCTGCCTTTCTGAGACACCGCTCCCTGAAGATGTCCTGGATACTTTGTAGGCTCGTACCCAAGATGGAGCTGACTAGATTTACAACCTTCTGCAGCTTCTCACGGTCCTGTGCAGTAGCCCCTCCGTACCAGACAGTGATGCAGCCTGTCAGAATGCTCCCCATGGTGCAACTATAGAAGATTTTGAGCTTGTTTGTTGTCATGCCAAATCGCTTCAAACTCCTAATAAAGTATAGCTGCTGTCTTACCTTCTTTATGACTACGTCAATATGCTGGGACCAGGTTAGATCCTCAGGGATCTTGATGCCTAGGAATTTAAAGCTACTCATTCTCTCTACTTATGATCACTCTATGATGATCGGTACGTGTTCCCTCGTCTTACTCTTCCTGAAGTCCACAATCAGCTCTTTCGTCTTACTGACATTGAGTGCCAGGTTGTTGCTGTGGCACCATTCCACTAGCTGGCATATCTCACTCCTGTACGCCCCCTCGTCACCACCTGAGATTCGACCAACAATGGTTGTATTGTCGGTAAATTTGTAAATGGTATTTGAGCTGTGTCTAGCCACACAGTCGTGTGTATACAGAGAGTAGAGCAGTGGGCTAAGCACACACCCCTGAGGTGCGCCAGTGTTGATCATCAGCGAAGAGGATATGTTATTACCAATCCGCACAGTCTGTGTTCTTCTGGTTAGGAAGATGAGAATACAATTACAGAGGCCCAGGTTCTGCAACTTCTCACTTCTGGGAATGATGGTGTTAAATGCGGAGCTGTAGTGGGTGAACAGCAGCCTGACTTAGGTGCTTGTGTTGTCCAGGTGGTCTAAAGCCGTGTGTAGAGCCATGGAGATTGCGTCTGCCTTTGACCTATTGTGACGATAGGCAAATTGCAGTGGGTCCAGGTCCTTGCTGAGGCGGGAGTTCATTTCAGTCATAACCAACCTCCCAAAGCATTTCCTCACTGTCGATGTAAGTGCTACTGGGCAATAGTCCTTAAGGCAGCCCACATTCTTCTTCTTTGGCACTGGTATAATGGTAAACCAAGATGAAAGAAATAATCAATTCCAGAGCTCCACAGAAATATAGTGATAGTTAAAACATACACAGGATTTTAGCCTATCAGTACATTCCAGTGTATAACTGGTACAATAAAACATATAATACTTAATTTAATAATATGATAAAGTATTACTCAGTTGCACTCACTAATTATCATAAAATATAATTATCAAGCAAGTAAAGAAAAAGACAGTAATCATGTATTTTACCAATTTAAAAGTAGCTACCTACTTACCAAATGCCACCAATAAGAAGTTTCACAATAATTTCCACAAAGGGTCAGGTGTAATATGTGTTCGGGGGTCTGAAGCAACTCTTGTCCTGGTGTCATCTGCTGATCTGTGGTACTGCAGCCATGTTGTGACGTACGGCTCAGGATTCCACTGAACTAGAGGAGGTCTGTGTAGTTTAACAAACATAAGTGCTGATATATGATCTATGAGAGTCCTTGAGCGTGTTGTCGTTATTATCAAGTTCATGTGACTGAATCCTCTCTCACACTCAGCAGTACTAATAGGAATAACTTGTGAACAGCTCAGTAATGGGCGTAAATCTTGGGGGATGCGGAGTCCACGATCCTCCACATAATCTCTGAAGGCATTTATTACAGAGGAAGAAGAAAGCTTAAACCTCTTACAGAGAGATGATATTTCAGCTTCTCCATAATTCTCCATCAGGCAGAAGGTACCGAAGCATCCGGACTCACACGACAAGACTGCGCAACAGCTTCTTCCCCCAAGCCATCAGACCCCTCAATACCCAGAGTGTAGACTGACATTCACGTCATTTATTATTATATTGTAATTTGTCCGCTACTGTGCCTATTGTCTTGTTTATAAATTATTGTACTGCCCTGCACTGTTTTTGCACACTTTATGTAGTCCTGTGCAGGGCTGTAGTCTAGTGCAGTTTTTTAATGTTGTTTTTATGTAGTCTAGGGTAGCCTTGTGCTGTCTCACATAGTCTAGTGTAGTTTTGTGTCGTTTATGTAGCACCAGGGTCCTGGAGAAACGTTGTCTCGTTTTTACTGTGTACTGTACTAGTGGTTTATGGTCAAAATGACAATAAAATACGACTTGACTTGAAAAAAAATTAAGCAGTATTTCAGCCGGCCAGTTATCTTTATCAAGGACACACATTTCATTTAGCAGGGAATTAATACATACTTTGAGGTTTAGAAGTTTGAGAACCTTTCAAGGATATTGCCCTGAACATAAGGTGCTACAAACTGTTTATAAGACGAGTAAGAAACTATCGATAATTAATGGAGACAATTTTGTTGTTGCTTGTTAAGGTAATTTCTCCAAATTTCCCCTTTTCAACTGCCTCTTGAGTTTCTAGAGTTTTTGTACCAGGTTGGTCTTTCAGTCCATGCAGTTCGGTCAGTTTCTCTGCATAAACAGTCATAGTAGTGGCGTTTCTGTAAACACTCTGACAGTAAACCAAGTTCATGCAACGTGTCATACATTAGAGCTAAGTCCAATAGAAACTGTTCTGAAGAATCTTTTCAACAGACCTTCATAGGTTTTTCTGTCACTCCCAGATTTTGTTTCATTCTTCATTGCTTTTTCAAGATGAAAACACAGTGCTTCATAATTTTGCCACACTGCTGAAACTGTTCGAAAGGAGCTAGCCACACACCTGGTGCCCAGAACACGGCCTATTTTGCAAATTTGTTGTTCTAGTTGAGAGGCACATTCAGACAATTCCTTTTGATTTAGGGGTGATCTACTGTAAACAGAGTACAATTTGTCCATAAATGATTGAAAATGATTCATTCTATGAACTTCTGTCACTGAATCACCTACTGCAAGTTCTAATCTGTGACTAAGACCGTGCCAATTTGTCACATTAGGGTAATGTTCCTTGAGAATTGTAGCAACACCAGATTTGACACCAGGCATTATGTTCGCCCGATCACTAGCAAATGCTACAAGGTTCTGTTTCAAGTAAGAGTCATCAAACCCATGGTTCTTGAGACAATTCAAAAGATGCTTAACAATAGTTGCAGTTTTCTGATCAGGCAGTTCAATTAGATCTAAATACATAAAATGGGGATCACCTTCCTTATCACATTTCAAATAAACTATTTGGGCGGTCTTAATGCTCAGGCTTGTGGATTCATCAATGAGAACAGAAAATTTGCCATTTTTTCTGTTTGATATGCTAGCAAATTTTCTTTTTCATATTAATGGCTACTGTTGCAGTCAGAAGTTTACAAACACCGTAGCCAAATACTCAGTTTTACACAATTCCTGACATTTAATCCAAGAAAACATTCCCTGTCTTAGGTCAGTTAGGATCAGTACTTTATTTTAAGAATGTGAAATGTCAGAATAATAGTAGAGGGTGTAAAAGAGGTTTACCAGGATATTGTCTAGATTAGAGGGCATGAGCTATAACGAGAGGTTGGACAAACTTGGGTTGTTTTCTCCAGAGCGGCGCAGGCTGAAGTGAGACTGGATGAACGTTTATAAGATTACGAGAGGAATAGATAGAGTGGACAGACGATATATTTCTCCTGGGCGTTGAACTGTCTAACACATTTAAGGTGAGAGGAGATGTGAGCGGCAAGTTTGTTTCTTTCTACATGAGTGGTGGGTAGCTGGAGTGCTCTGCGTGGGGTGATGGGAGACCCCACCAGTCACGTGATCCCATTTGCCCCTCGCACTTAACCGCAGATATAACAAGTTCTTCGCGCATGCTCACAGTCTCCGGATGGGTTGTGCTGAAGTGGATCTGATGTTGGCCGTGAGCCCTGAACTGAGGGCCATTTTGTACCAAGTTATCTGGGCTCGTCAAAAATGTGTAGACTTCACTGAACCTGCATTGAATGATCCAAACCAGGAGCCCAGGCTGTCTATTTCCGCAGAATTGAAATGGGAGTCCTGCCCACAGCTCACGTGAGGCTGTTTCCCGCAGATCTGCCCTGCCTTCTGCTTTGTGACGCAAGATCGTGTGGTGTGTGGTGTGTGATGTGTGCTATAGTCCCCGGATGGGTTGTAATGCTTCCTTCATGTTGTGTTGCGGAAATCTGATGTTGGCCCCGAGACCCATTAACTTCCCCCAACTTGCCTGGCTTCCTGAGGCTCCCCGCATTTGTCCTTGAGCTTTATGGCTGTTGTGCCTTCTCCCCGATTAGGGTGGGTGAGAAAGGAGAACGTCCCAGGTTTTGGGGTTCTTTGATTTCACTGTCGGCTTTACCGAGGGACTGGGAAGACTAGGGGGGAGAATGGTTTCTGTGATGTGCTGATCTGTAGCCAAAGTTCTCTGCCGTTCCTCACAGTCACGAGCAGAGTAGTTACCATACAAAAGCGTGAAGTCTCCAGATGGGAAACTTTCTATGGTGTGTTGATAAAAATTTGGTGAGGGTCAAAGGGTATATGCCAAAGTTCTTATTGTTCTAACTTGGTCATTTTAGGAACTTTTATACAGTAGTATTTGAGATTAATTCAGTATTTGTGTATTGCTGGAGGACCAACAGTGATTGTCCTTGATCCCTTCTCCCACCTGGTTCCATCTGCTCATTCCTGTCCATCCTGTTCAACCTCTGTCCACTTTCCTAACCCCACTTCGGTGATGTATACCAACCATCTAGGTCAACCTCGGTCCACCCCGTATCCCACCACCTCAATGTTATATATCAACAATCTTTCTTCTAACCTTGTCTTCATTGTGAAGTGTTCTTTTACACCTTTGGCCTCGCTGAGTTATTTCCAGAATCAGTTTTTGTTAGCTGGAATGCCAGA